>NC_036241.1:9303517-9303990 GCF_002742605.1 Olea europaea var. sylvestris | reverse complement strand
AAGGTCATACATTGTTGGATTAAATTACTGGTCATCCATCAAATCACCCATGCCATAATAATCATCAACATTTTCTTGGGCATAGTCTTTAGTTTCTAAACCATATGAACTTGAAGCTAATTCTACTAGAGAGGAAGTTAGTTGAGCTAACAGTGCAAATTCTTCTAGATCGTTGCTCTGGGCCATCATTGCCATCAACCTGCCTTTTTGTGTTAGGAAATTAGCTTGTTGTTCATGAATTTTTGAAGTCCTTTTTAACTTAAATTTCGCAACTTTCAATCCAGGCTTAGACTACGTCTGGGCTGGCATTAATTTCGGTTAACTTTTCCCATCATTTGATCTCAAGCGTCCTAACATTATGTTTCGAAGAGTATTGAGTTTCATCGTCAGCTTGAATGTGGAAGTCCCGACAAAATATCCGTGAGACTTAGATCCTCGAAAAAGTAACCATTCTCGTTCTTGTAAAAATTTGG
>NC_036241.1:9295411-9303326 GCF_002742605.1 Olea europaea var. sylvestris | reverse complement strand
CCCGGCCCCCGGCGACAATCATCACACACACGTCTTTTTCACGTATATGCCATATTATTGTACTATTTTCGACAAAAATCAGACACTCAATTCTTTTTTTTTTATTTATTTTTAACCATAGTCAATCATTACTGTCATGTATATCTTACAAGTCTAGCAACCTACGCTCGGCTTGATTATAGTTTATGGTTCAATGTAGCTTTGCAAATAGACGTACGATTTAGCAGTAAGGTTTCATTAAGTATTTGTAATGTAGGAAGTATCTCCTTAAGTTTGTATCCTTTCCTTAATTATAGTGGTAAAGATCATATATTACACCTTGTACTTTAATCTTATAATTATTTATAGTATGAGTTTGTTCAACAGCTCACCTAGAGCCTATTTGGAAGTGATTTTGAGAATTAATTTTTTAAGCAGCAGGGAAAAGCGGGGTCCACATATGAGAGAAGAAGTCAAATATAACGGCTAGAATAGTGAAATAACGGTTAAAAAATCAAATTTTTGGGGCAAAAAATCACTCCCAAACAAGCTGCTAGATATAAAATGTTGTTTGATTAATATTAGAAAAAACTTGGCAAACTCTAGCTTGAGGTCAACATTATTTGTATTCTTGACCCGCGTTGATTACTTATGTACACGTGGTCGAAACTCGGATTTCTATATCTCGTGTCATATAGCGTCATATCTAGGATAAAACTACTTTGTCAGAATGTTAAGTGGCATTCTATCAACGACGATGTCAAACTCTTTTGAAAAAATATATAAATTTTGAAATAATAATTTTTTGGAAAATATGAAAAAAAAAAATTAGATTTATGTGTAATATTATTTTATTGAAAAATATATGGTTGAAAATAACTCTTGAAAAAATGTATTTTTAATTTAATGAAGTCCAAACAATGACTTAATATGTCATTTACATTCTCGAGTGGCATGCATAAACTGTACTCAACTTTGTTCAATATCCATTTTTTTCTTATAATTTGTATCTATAGTAACTTGCGTCAAGCTAATGTTGTTAGGGCATCTCCGAAGATAGCACCAAAACATTAAAATGTAAAAAAATTTAGTGCAAAAGCTCTTCAATGTGGTACTAAAATTTGCATCATTCTGGTACAAAATGGTGTAAAAGTCAAATTTACTCTCTTTTTCCGCTTGCCAACTAATTAACGAGGGGAGGGTGGTATTTGTATCATTTTTGTTATATATTTTTTAATACAACAATTGTTGTTGTTGTCGTTATTATTATTATTACACTTACACAAATTTTAATAATGTAAAATTATAATTAATTAATTAATTAATTAAAATTGCAACAAAAAAAAATTAAAATATAACAAACCCGATTATTTAAAGTTAAAACAAAATATATTACAAGAACCACATACTATTTTATTTTTTGTAGTATTTCTATTAATCGTGCTATATTTTATATATTTTTCAATGAATTTAATATTTTCGTTAATTTAATGTAGTTATTCATTACTAATTAATATACTTGTAAAATAATTGAAGAAATAATTTTTCAAATAAGAAAATGAGTAAACACTTTTAATTTGGTGTAATGTTTGGATATGATTTTTAGTTTAGTGTAAGATTTAGTATAAAATGATGTAGAACTTACTTTAAATTTTGGTGTAGGGTTAGGATGGTTTTAGAGATGATTCAGAGTTAGGGTGTATTTGAGTCCCATTATTTTAAAGAAAGATTTTGTAATAGTGAAATTTTTTAAGAATTTGTAATTAAAAAGTATAAAAAAAAATTCTGAATTTGCTTGTAAAATTTCTTTATTTGAAAAAACTTGAAGAAAGTGAGTTTAAAAAAAAAAATGAATCAATTTAAATGACCTTAAGTGATAGATCGAATGAAATGTAAAATTAATTTATTCATTTAATTATATATTTCATTTAATATCACATTGGTGTCATTAATATTTTAACACTAGAAATGCTCTTATCAAATCGAACCAAATTGATCCAAACAAATGTTAATTGCTTTGAAAATAGAGCTTTACTAGCTGCCATATGCACAAAAATCTTCGCACCATGCAAAAGGTGCGCCGTCTGTTTTACTCCGCCGGGCCGGCCGTCGCATGCCCAACGCCAACAAACGGACGTCGTTTTCACAAAACTCATAGAGCCACCATCAGTTGAGCACGTTTACTATCTGACATAATTCCTGCACAAAACTTGCATTATTGTTGCTGCAGTCCCCGATGCACTCACATTTTCATCCGCAAGTCATTTTCCCAATTGTTACACTCCAATAATTTACAGTTTTACAGCACCCGAAAAGTCCAAAATTCATTTAACTGTCTCTTTGCTGACGATTCATGCTCTGCCCGTGAATAGTGTTTTACAGCTTTGAGTCCGCTCCACCTATTTATATACACATCTTCTAGCAATAAATCAAAAATATAATCGACGCATAATTCATACGAGGCTCATTGTTGTACGAACTAGTACTGGGCGTCACTGACCTGTTGCAGGCGTCTCCATTTATCAGTAACATACCGATTGATTTCTCATCCCAATAGGAAATATCGCCATAGAAAGGGTATTTTATAAAACTCTCTAGTTTTGAAAATGTGGTTTTTTATCCCATTTAGGAAATATTAAAATCATTTGCACTCCAGGTGATCCATATTTCATTCATTTAATTGTTCATACCCTGATTCCCAGTTTGTGTTAAGTGGATGAATATGAGCTAATTTATTATTTTTTCAATTTTTAAAAATATTGATAATAATTCATGTTCTCTCCGTAAGTGGTGTGTTGGAGCTTTAGGTCTGCTCCAACCTATATATATACATACATGTATGTGTATTAGTTTTGATGTGATCACCCCGGTGCAGGTAGACCAGTCACACACCGGTTTAATTTTTTATCCCACGTTGGAAATATTGTTGTTTTATAAATTTTCACTCTCTGGGCGATTCATGTTTCCATGTGTTCGTCCTCGGATTTACAGCTCCTCTCGTGGATTAATATGGGTCAATGTATGGTTTTATTTTTGAAATCTCCAGAATAATACATGAACGTCTTATGAGAATTATGGGCATATGGGGTTATCTATTTATTGGTTCAATTGAATGTTCTTGATACGTTTAGATTTGGATTCTAAGGAATCTTGTAGATTTTTGTTATTTTTGAATTTCTTGGCATGTTTTGTTGTTTTGGAGGGCATGTGAATTGGTTAAATGGATACTGAAGGATGTTGATCCGTTCTTATTCTTGATTTTATTTTATTTTATTTTATTTTATGCGCAATTGTGTATAAATTGTGTATTCACGTATACAACTATATTTTTATTGTATATTTGCAGATTATTGATCCTCTAGTTCTGCATTCAGTCACTTCGTTTGATTGAAAATCAAATACTGGAAGAATGTCTCTGCTTTCTGTCGATGTGTCTCAAAATGGTGACATAAAAAATGTGGATTCTTCGAGTAGTGTGTTTGAAATGGAAGAATTTGATTTTTCGAGGTTACCTGATCGACCTCGAACTTTGAATATGGAAAGACAACGATCTTTCGATGAAAGGTCTCTTGTTGATATTCCAATGGGGTTGTCTCCGCATCCCCCTTCTAGAGCTGATAACTTCAATCGAGTTCTCGACCATTTAGATAGTATATTTTCGCCCAGTAGAAGATCCGGGCTCAATACTCCTAGGTCGCACTTTGGTTATGAGCCACACCCCATGACTGCTGAGGCTTGGGAAACTTTGAGACGTTCTTTAGTGTACTTTCGTGGTCGACCTGTTGGGACAATTGCCGCTTTGGATAACTCTGAAGAAAAACTCAACTATGATCAGGTGAAAGCATGTGCATAGCACATTGTCTTCTTTCCTATTGATATTTGCCTACCATTGTGCATTTGTTACTCAAGTTACTAAGACATGTATCTTTGCATTTCTCTTTTAGTTAGCTATGGATGATTAAAATTGGCAGTCCTAGAGAAAACTAAGAACAATTTGCTTAATGTAGTCTCGCAATTTTTCAGATTCTTGCAATCGTTCTGCTTTTCGGAGAATGTTGTTAGGTTCATCACCTGGTATAGAGGTACTGTTAGGGTTAACCAACTTGGAGATTTTAGTTCAATTTATGAACTCTATTTTCACGAATTGCAGTTCCATAAAAGAAAAATATATTCCAAACTGTGAAATTTGATTCCAAGAAATAATTGATTAATTCTTTTAGTCCAAGAGGGTAAAGGGAAACTTCATTTGGTCACTGATCTTCGAAGCTTTAGGCATTTAAAATCATGAATATGGTAACTGAAACTATTAAGTCGTTGTAGGTGTTTGTCAGGGACTTTGTTCCAAGCGCACTGGCTTTTCTGATGAATGGGGAACCTGAAATTGTTAAAAACTTTATCCTGAAGACTCTTCGTCTTCAATCATGGGAGAAAAAGATCGACCGATTCCAACTGGGAGAAGGTGTTATGCCAGCGAGTTTTAAAGTATTACATGATCCTGTAAGGAATACTGAAACATTGATTGCAGATTTTGGCGAGAGTGCCATTGGGAGAGTGGCTCCAGTAGATTCGGGCTTCTGGTGGATCATACTACTTCGTGCGTACACGAAGTCCACTGGCGACTCGTCTTTGGCTGAGATGCCTGAATGCCAAAAGGGTATGCGCCTGATACTCAGTTTATGCCTCTCAGAAGGATTCAACACATTCCCAACACTTCTTTGTGCTGATGGATGCTGTATGATTGATCGTAGAATGGTGAGTTTCTCCGAGTCAATACTGTATGATTATTTGTATTTGAAAATCGTCATTATGATTGTGTTTGTGCTTTACATATATGGAATCAATACACAATGCCTATGATAACTTTCAGGTTCCCTGAACTCCTCTTCAGTTGTTTTGCATAATTAAGGGATGCTTATCCCTGCAGAGAGATGTGTCTAGTATAGAAACCTATTATGTTACCATTTTTTTGTTTGGAGTTACTCCATTGTCCAGTCACTTGAGATACAGAGGTTCATTTTGTAAGCTCAAATCTTCACACAGGGCATCAGGCAAAGCTAGAGTTATTATTATTCATTCTTTTCTTGTAGCTTTTAGAAATGACTAACAAGTCCCTTTAAGAAATTGGAACAAAGGACCATGGGGATTGATCCCTATATTCTTGCCAAAATTATTCGCACCATTGGGACCATTGCTTTCCTTTCTATTGCTGCTTCTCATAGGTGTTTTCTGTTTCTCCTCTTAATGTTTTCAGTTTTACTAACTTCATATACAATTGCTACAAACTCACTCAAGTGACATGTCTGGTAGAGAGAATTCTATGGCAAAGGAGCGTATTAAGGACTTCCATAATCCCTTCCTGAACAAGGCATGAATCTTTCGATTCGTTTAGCTCTCATGCTTGATTCCTTGGACTTATTCGTCTCTAAACATGAAAGATATGTATGATAGTTATAAAAATATGTTGTACATTGCATGTTTTCAATTCCATTTCTCACTGCATATTTTATAACTGGTATACATTTTCAGGGTGTTTATGGATACCCGATTGAGATACAAGCACTCTTCTTCATGGCTTTGAGATGCGCCTTGGTTTTACTTAAGCAAGATGCTCAAGGAAAGGATTTTATAGAACGGGTTATGAAACGTCTACATGCCTTGAGCTACCACATGAGAAATTACTTTTGGCTGGATTTGAAGCAGCTAAATGATATATATCGATATAAAACAGAGGAATATTCACACACGGCAGTCAACAAGTTCAATGTCATGCCTGATTCTCTGCCAGAGTGGGTTTTTGATTTTATGCCAATGCACGGAGGCTACTTCATTGGAAATGTCGGCCCTTCAAAAATGGATTTCCGTTGGTTTTGCTTAGGCAATTGCATTGCGATACTTTCATCCTTAGCAACACCTGAACAAGCAACAGCCATTATGGATCTTATTGAATCACGTTGGGAGGAGTTGGTTGGAGACATGCCTCTAAAAGTTTGTTATCCAGCCATAGAGAACCATGAATGGAGGATTGTAACGGGATGTGATCCAAAAAATACTAGATGGAGCTACCACAATGGAGGATCATGGCCAGGTAATCTCTTTACCCCTTTAGATCATTTTGGTAGAAATTTGATGAGATTAACTGATAGTGAAAATGTGCTTTCGAGTGAAGCGGAATGTAACGTAGGAAAACTGTTGGATAGGGAGAAAGATAAATAAGTGGCAACTTAACAATTAAAATTGTTTTCTCTTTGTGAATTTTAGTTTTATATCTGCATGTTTTGCAATATTCATTGATCTCAAACCGTACAACCTGTATAATTAATTGTTGAAGGCTTTTCTTCTTACATTGAATACTAAGGACCATATCTATATAGGTTCTCAATTTGAAGATTGATACATTTGTACTTCAGAGGAATTTTATTCATTTTTAACTATATATGAATTTACTTTCAAACTACACATTTTGAGGATTTTCAAATGGATCCTACTATCAATGGTTTCAATCCTTTTATGCTACTGTATAAGGTCCTTATATTTCGTTCGATTATGGTTGGTGCAGTGCTTCTATGGCTTCTCACAGCAGCTTGTATCAAGACAGGGCGCCCCCAGATTGCTAGACGAGCCATTGAACTTGCTGAAGCTAGGTTATCAAAAGACGGCTGGCCAGAATATTATGACGGAAAACTTGGTCGGTATATTGGGAAGCAAGCTCGGAGATACCAAACCTGGTCGATTTCTGGCTATTTGGTGGCGAAAATGATGCTCGAAGACCCTTCCCATTTGGGTATGGTTGCACACGAGGAAGACAAACAACTGAAACCCGTCTTGAAGAGATCATCCTCGTGGACCTTCTGATCCTAAATTGCCAATCTTCTATCCGTCCAGAACAAATTGCTTAATATTTTTCAAGAGGAACAGAAATGAGACTTTAGTTTTAGGCTTGAGTTAGGAGCCCTTGAAGCAAGTTTTAGCATGTAAGAGTATTTTGTACGTCTTTTAGTAAACTAATGTCATTCTTTTTGTCTTTATGTGCACTCTCATTTTCTATGTTGGGCCGTGCTGGGTTACCAGGCAGGGTTCTACCGAATACACACAAACATGGGGGGTTGGGAATTTTTGGGGTAATTTTTTAATGAGGTGGGTCTCGCATCATGTGAGGAATCTATGAAAACCCTGTAGAACTAATCCTGTACACCCATCAAAATTGTTCTTTGTTGGGCATGGCGTTGGAAATTAAAAGTTCAATTTTCATGTACATCTCGACGGTCGTCTCCTAGCGAAGGATTTAGTTAATTCAGATATTTCAATAAATCAAGCAGTTACGAATTGAACATATAAAGAAAAATAATATATGTATTCAAAATTATTAAAATAAAACTCAAGCTCAAGGCAAATATTGATTTAGCTATTATAATTCTTAAGAATGTGCAAGCACTTATTTTACCTCGTACTCTCAAGTCGCACCATATGTTTTATGCTTTATCAACTTATTTTAGATCGTTCGCCAATAAAATTATGTCAATGCTTTAAATGTGGTATATTATTAAAATTATGGGGGAATACCATTAAATGTGTTGCTCAATACTTGGTGGCCACCCATTGAATATATTAAGAGACTCTTTAAACATAATATGCTTATTATTTTGAAAAATTAATTTTTAAAATTATGTTCCAAAAGACTGAATGGAGATAAATAATATAATAATTTCGAGGGAAGTTAGTGAAATTAAAATATAGGAAAAAACAATAATTTTTTTTGGAATAGTAAATTTAATTGTTAAATATAAAGAACCTGTTAGAATACTTAAATAATTTTACTCATTAAATTTATTAGATGCTATTTAAATTGTAAAATATGCCCTTTAAAAATTAGAGTCTTTTGGAGAAACTCTAAGTTACTAACCTTTTATTCATGCCTTCTTAAAGAGGGGCATGTTAA
>NC_036241.1:9274889-9295343 GCF_002742605.1 Olea europaea var. sylvestris | reverse complement strand
AGTATAAAAAGTTGTTTTTGTCAAGAAAAAAATGAATAGGGCCAACCAAGGCCTAAATCCGTCTTAGTTCTCAAGTGACAACATCCTTTACAAATCTTACATCTTCATATATCTTGTGTCCAACAATTCAACTAAACAACTCAAACAAAATACAAGACGTTTGGAAACTTATAAGTAAGATTGGATTGTGTTTGGTGTATATAATTTTATGTACATAATAATGTCCATACACTCACATACATAAAATTATGTACAAGTAAACATTATCCAACAAGATTTTACTCGTCCCTCTTTTTTTAAAATAAATATTTTCCATTAGACAACGGAACGAGTCTCAATTTTATGTCTAAAAAGTGTAAAGTTTTATACTTTTCTTTTTTACTTTAACAATTTGCAACTCTTTCTCGGCACAATATCATTGGTGTTGTAAATAATAATCATATTAGTGAATGACGACTGTATCCCGTAGTTCTAGTTTTTATTACTATTATATCCATAATTCTTTCATATAAATATACGGCTCTGATTTTCAATAAAATACATACAAATTGACTTCTCAAGTTTTTTCTTCTCTCTTTTTTATAGCACATTATCAGCATGATCATTTCAAAATCAAAGTGAATCAGTTAAAATGTAATAAGTTTCATAAGCATAATCATCAATCATGTGTACTGAAATCAATTTGGTGACATATGAATTTTATTCATATCGGATTCATTATAATATTCTGACAAAATCAACTATGCAGAAATCAATTCATGCCTCTTTAATTTAATTCATACGCATCAATTTTGCCTCTTGATTCCGCCACAATCAATTAACGTGTCAAGATGATGCCTTTATTTACAAATCAAGAGATTGCCGCATCAAAAGGGAAAGAAAAGGCATAAATGCTCCCAAATTATTTCATAGGAAAAGAAACTTGTATCCACACAACTGAAATGTAGGGATTGTATCTTGGGTCCCATTCATTCACATCTCACCTACACAATAAGTATCCACTTTTGCTTCCATTCATTCACATCTCACCTGAAAATAAGTATCCACTTTTGCTGCTTAAACCATTGTGGAGCGTCCATTTAATTTCATAAGATGTCTCTGTCTAAGTCACATTCTCAGTTTTACACTGCTTGTCTTTGTAGCCATGTCCATTTTTTTATGCAGTCGATATAACCTTATATTAATGTTATTATATTGTCAAAAATTTGTAATTATCACTTGTGCATATGCACACATCATGTCACACAAATTGATCTTATAAACATTGTTGACATCCGAATTCCGATCTAATAAAAACAGTTCACTAACCCCACTTCAGTTAAATGTGAGTTCGGTCCTTACTTCCAGGTTGGACAATCCTGCCGTTATCACAGAAAAATATCATGATTACCCCCCGTCACATCACCCTATTAAGCAAATATACTTGCCAGAGGTGACATCATCACCGCCCGGAACAACTAATCCTAAGTCCTCAACCTCCAGCCCCTTGCAGGTCATCATTACCTGGGGAAAAACATTGACACATGGCCACCGGCCTCATCGACCAATCACAAGAGAATTCGGCAACCCGAGTTCCGAGCTTGTTACTGTTGCTGATTTGACTGATTTGATGTAATGTCGGCTGAAATTATGTATAAATAGTTGAATAGGACTCTTGTAAAGGGCAAGTGATTTTAGACAACAACTCAATGCATAATTACACTCTCTTAACATATTTTGTGGTCTTTTTTCAATAATAAATTGCCATTTTTTCTTAAAGTTGGCTTAAGATTAGCCTTGTTAATTTTGACGTCAACAGTTTGGTGCTAGAAGGAGGACCCTAATTGTGAAAAATAGTCACATTCTCTCCACAAAATCCGAGAGCCATGAGTCGTAGCTCAAGTTCCAGAAATCCATTTCACACCCACCCTCATGAAACAAATACACCACCAAGTTCTCCACGACGGCAGGACCCTCAAACGATCGCCATGAGAGAAACCTGTACCAGCCATCAACGCAACTTCCCGGGAGTGCACTAGGCAAATGTATGGGAATCCGAGCTCATTCCACTAGACCCGCGGACCAGGATCGAAGGAGGAGAACCCGTCGAAGAACTAGAAGGAGTTCAAGTCTGTGCCAAGGACCCAACAAAGGAGCTCAAAGTTAGGTGCGAGCTGCAACCATCCACCAGAAACGAAATTGTGGCCTTCCTTAGACAAAACTTTGAAGTCTTCGCCTAGAACCATGGGGATATAAGAGGAATAGACCCCAACATCGCATGCCACAAATTATAGGTGGATTCTTCAGTTCAGCCAAAGCAACAAAAACGATGACCTCTGAACCCTGAAAGATATGAAGCACTCAACAAGAAGGTGCAAAAACTGTTGCATAACGGTTTCCTCCGTAAGGCCAAATACCTGAAGTTGGTCGCAAATTCGGGCCTTGTGAAAAAACACAACGGAGATTGGAGGGTATGTATAGACTTCACCGACCTCAACAAAGCATGCCCAAAAGACAGTTTTCCTTTGCCAAGAATAGATCAAATGGTGGACGCCACTGCCGGACACAAACTACTTAGCTTCATGGACGCGAATTCCGGATATAACCAGATACCGATGTACGGCCCAAATCAAGAGCATACCTCATTTGTAACTGACCGAGGTCTTTACTGCTACAGAGTAATGCCATTTGGTCTCAAAAACACTGGTGCGACCTACCAACGACTAGTGAATTCCATGTTTTCCCAACAGGTCGAAAAAACGATGAAAATGTATGTTGACGATATGCTAGTTAAAAGCATCAAGGCCAAGGATCACTATCAGCACCTGACTGAGATGTTTGATATACTGAGAAAGTATGGAATGAAGTTGAACCCAAGGAAATGTGCTTTCGGGGTCAGCTCTGGAAGATTCATAGGTTACATTGTGAACAACCGAGGAATCAAGGCAAATCTTGAAAAAATACAAGCTGTCATCCAAATGAGGCCTCCAACTAAACTTAGAGAGGTACAAAGTTTAACCGGAAGGATTGCCGTCCTCAGCCAGTTCGTCTCCAAGTCTACGGACCGTTGCAAACCCTTCTTTGACACGTTACGAGGAGGAAAGAAGTTTGAATGGACCAAATAATGCCAGGATGCCTTTAACGAGCTAAAGCGTCAACTAGCTCAGCCTCCGTTGCTTTCAAAACCTAAGGCTCGCGAGGTCTTGAAGCTTTATTTATCTGTTTCAGAACACGCCATTTTTGCAGTTCTAACCCGAGAAGAGAACGGTGTTCAACACCCAGTCTATTACGTAAGCAAGGTGCTTCATGAAGTCGAGCTTAGATATTCACTTGTAGAGAATTTGGCATTCACCCTGCTGATGGCCGCGTGAAAACTAAGGCCATATTTATTGGAACATCCCATTGAGGTCCTCACCAACTCTCCATTAAGGTAAACACTACAAAGACCCGACACTTCAGGTCGGATGGTAAAATGGGCAGTCGAGCTCGGACAACTCGACATCAAATACATGCCACGTTCCTCCATCAAGGGCCAAGCTAGCTGACTTTGTCTCTGAGTTCTGCAACGTCCCAATTGAGGAACTACAAGAAGAAACCCCGTGGAGACTTTATGTCGACGGTTCATCCACCGAAGAATGATCTGGGGCAGGTGTTGTATTAATCAGCCGTAAACATCGCATATTCTGCGAAGTCTTGCCATTTAACTTTAAAGCCTCAAATAATGAGGTAGAGTACAAAGCTCTCATTGTGGGCACAAGGATGGCCTCAGGATTGGGGATCGGCGACCTGATCAGACACAGCGACTCTCAACTAGTCGTAAATCAAGTCATTGTCGATCTAAAGTTGTACGTGTTACCCTTAGTGGACATTCCTCCTAAGGAATCTTACAAATCCCTGTTACATACGCAGGACGATCTAAGACTGTTCGTGTTACCCTTAGTGGACATTCCTTCTAAAGAATCTTACAAAGCCTTACTCCATACGCAGGCCGATCTAAGGTCGTANCAGGTCGATCTAATGCTGTACGTGTTACCCTTAGTGGACATTCCTCCTAATGAATCTTACAAAGCCCTGCTCCATATGCAGGCTGATCTAAGGCTGTACGTGTTATCCTTAGTGGACATTCCTCCTAAAAAATCTTACAAAGCCCTGCTACATACGCAGGTCGATCTAAAGTCATAAGTACTGCGACCCTTAGTGGACATTCATCCTAAGGAATCTTACAAAGCCCTACTACATACGCAGACCGATCTAAAGTTGTACGTGTTACCCTTAGTGGACATTCCTCCTAAAGAATTTTACAAAGCCCTGCTACATACGCAGGTCGATCTAAAGCTGTACGTGTTACCCTCAGTGGACATTCCTCCAAAAGAATCTTACAAAGCCATGCTACATACGCAGGCCGATCTAAAGCTGTACGTATTACCCTCAGTGGACATTCTTCCTAAAGAATCTTACAAAGCCCCGCTCCATACGCAGGCCGATCTAAGGTCGTAAGTGCTGCGACCCTTAGTGGACAGTCCTCCTAAGGAATCTTACAAAGTCCTGCTACATACGCAGGCCGATCTAAGGCTGTACGTGTTACCCCTTAGTGGACATTCCTCCTAAGGAATCTTATAAAGCCTTGCTACATATGCAGGCCAATCTAAGGCTGTATGTGTTACCCTTAGTGGACATTCCTCTTAATGAATCTTACAAAGCCCTGCTTCATACGCAGACTAATCTAAGGTCGTAAGTGCCACGACCCTTAGTAGACATTCCTCCTAAGGAATCTTACAAAGCCCTACTACATACAGGCCGATCTAAGGCTGTATGTGTTACCCTTAGTGGACATTCCTTCTAAGAAATCTTACAAAGTCTTGCTACATATGCAGGTCGATCTAAGACTGTACGTGTTACCCTTAGTGGACATTTCTCCTAAGGAATCTTACAAAGCCCCCGCTCCATACGTAGGCCGATCTAAGGTCGTAAGTGCTGCGACCCTTAGTGGACAGTCCTCCTAAGGAATCTTACAAAGCATTGCTACATATGCAGGTCGATTTAAGGTTGTACGTGTTACCCTCAATGGACATTTTCTCCGAAGGAATCTTACAAAGCCCTGTTACATACGCAGGCCGATCTAAGGCTTTACGTGTTACCCTTAGTGGACATTCCTCCTAAGGAATCTTACAAAGCTCTGCTCCATACGCAAGCCAATCTAAGGTCGTAAGTGCTGTGACCTTTAGAGGACATTCCTCCTAAGAAATCTTATAAAGCCTTGCTACATACGCAGGCCGATCTAAGACTGTACGTGTTACACTTAGTGGACATTCCTCCTAAAAAATCTTACAAAGCCCTGCTCCATACGCAGGCTGATCTAAGGTTCTAAGTGTTGCGACCCTTAATGGACATTCCTTCTGAGAAATCTTACAAAGCCCTGTTCCATACGCGGGCCGATCTAAGGTCGTAAGTGATGCGACCCTTGGTGAACATTCCTCCTAAGGAATCTTATAAAGCCCTGCTACTTACGCAGGCCGATCTAAGGCCGTACGTATTACCCTTAGTGAGCATTCTTCCTAAGGAATCTTACAAAGGCCTGCTACTTATGTAGGCCAATCTAAGGCTGTACGTGTTACCCTTAGTGGACATTCCTCTTAAGGAATCTTATATAGTCCTACTACATATGCAGGCCGATCTAAGGTCGTAAATGCTACGACCCTTAGCGAAAATTCCTATTTGAAAATTCTACGAAGCCTAGCAGCATGTGTAGGCCGATCTAGATTTGCATGACTTATGATTTCTGTCACATACGCTGACTAGAAGACATTCCATCATTAAAAATTCACGAAAGGATGAAATAAGCAATAAAGTTTAGACCCCACAAAAAAAAAATGCATTTTCACAAGAATTTAAAATAGAGTACAGCTCATCTTTGAGTACTAACAAGATATCCATAAAGTTTAACAAATTCATCATAAATCCAAGAAATGTCCTAAGAAGAGCTAGGGGGTGGGAGGTCTTCGCGAGGAGCGACATCATCTTCATCAGCAGGAGAAATCCGAACCCCTACCACTTCCGACAAACACTGAAGCTCTTCCTTATGCTCTTCCACAGCATTCTCAAGGAAACCCACGTCGAACCCTGACCTCTCTCTACGAATGTGTTTTACTACTTCCTCCAGAGCTACGACATAAGCATCCTGAGCAAGAGCGTCAAACTCAGAGGACGACCTTTAAGTCTCTACTGCCCTCGTAGCCCTAGATTTAGCCTCCTCAGCTCTACGCATCGTCTCTCTTGCTCTCTCATTTGCCTCCCGTACATTCTCCACGGCCTCTTCAGTCCGAACTCTCTCTTCTTCAATCCTCTTCTTCTCAGCCTTAGCCCTATGACCGGCCTCCTCCCTCAGAGCTCTAATCTTCCCCATCCACTTCTCCTCCATCTCCAGCCTCGAGCTCAGCTCAAACCCCATCGTGTTAAGCTTCTCCTCGTATTCTTTTTCTTTTATTGCAAACTGAGCTCTCTCAGTCTCCATGTTGTTATACAAATTCAAGGCCTAATCCTTGGCTTCCATCAGTTTGTCGAGCTCAGATTTCACCTACATTAAAATCCATAAGTCACGCACCTCGAAAATATGTAAATCATCAAATAAAAAATGAAGTAAGAAAAATACCTTATCAGCTACAGTCATCATGTACAGGATAGAGCAATGGCTGTGGAGTTGAGCAGTCACTAGGGCCTCGCTTATGGGCATCTTATTAAGGAAGCCCTGCTCCTTTTCACCTCAACTCCTGGTAAGCAGGTTTGCAGAATCACGCAGAGGTGAGGAAAGTGCAGCAGTAACCTCCCTCGATAAAGATGGAGCTCGCAAGCAATCCAGGAAGATCTACGGTTGAAATGTCTCCTGGACAAAATGACATAGCATCAGCAAACTTATCAAAGAAGCTATCTAAAAATGCCGTACAGCTCATCCCTACCCAGGCATGACACTTGGCATAATAATAATTACTTTTCTTGGAAAAAGAACCCGTGAAGTCAGAAGGTCAGCCCCCCTTACGAAAGAACTGACCTGGGGGGTAACTATTGACATCCGAACTTCGATCTAATAAAAACAGTTCACTGACCTTACCTCAATTAAATGTGAGTTCGGTCTTTACTCTCAGGTCGGACAATCCCGTTGTTATCTCAGACAAACATCATGATTACCCCTGTCACAACACCCTATCAATCAAATACACTTACCACAGGTGACATCATCACCGCCCGGAACAACCAATCCTAAGTCCTCAACCTCCAGCCCCTTGCAGGTCATCATTGCCTGGGGAAAACATTGACACATGACCACCGACTTCATCGACTAATCACAAGAGAATCCGGCGACCTAAGTTTCGAGCTCGGTACTGTTGCTGATTTGACTAATTTGACGTAATGTCGGCTGAAACTATGTATAAATAGTTGAATAGGACTCTTGTAAAGGGCAAATGATTTCAGACAACAACTCAAGGCATAATTACACTCTCTAAACATATTTTGTGGTCTTTTTTCAATAATAAATCGTCCTTTTTTTCTTAAAGTTGGCTTAAGATTAGCCTTGCTAATTTTGACGTCAACAAACATCATAATTTGTAAACTACAGTTTTTATTAATTCAACATCTACTTGTAATGTACTTGTATCTAATAATATCGTGAACTAATAACATTCTATTATCTTTTTGAAAGCTCATGTCTTTTTATTTTTTATTTATTGTCTGATTTATTATGATGTTCTTATTTTGTATAATACGCAGTATAATTTATTAATTTAGTACTCGTAGATCTGAATATTACAGATAGTTTGTTATTGCTACTAAAGTTGTACAACATTATTAATATTCTAGAGGAATATTACTTGCTCTTAAAGTAACACAATGTTATTAATGTTCTAGTTAGATTTTATTTGGTTTGAAAGAGCATAATTAACTAAAATTTAACACAAATTATAGTTTTGCACCTAAAGAGTAAATCTTTACACAATTTATATTTTAAATAATAATATGTTATTACTCCTAAAGATTATGGAATTTATAATATTTCAAAAGAATATTAATATATTGCTTTTAAAAAAGCAATAGTAAACACAACGTGTTCTTGAAGTAATTCATGCTCAAAAATATATATTTTTTGAATTAGTATTTCATACAACGCATGTCAAGTGGGTATTGATTCTCATATGATTATATCATAGTTAAACATATTTTTGAGAATTAACTATGTTTTCTACTTAATTGATTAGTTATTCAAATGTCAAACCTTATATTGAACTAGAAGTTCAATTATTGAATGTATTAATGTTTAGTATGACTAGTTGAACTATCACTGAATCAATAATGAGACAAAATAAAAAATTCAAATGGATATTTAACGAACATTCAGAAGATTCTTTAATCCAAAGAATTCTTATATAATGTTTGTTCTTGAAAATTGATCATTGATTGCCACTAGCTAAAATAGAGATTAAATTTTCTATATTTTTTTAAAATTAATTAGGGTGATAAATATGGCTCCATCATCCTCTACGTTGACCATCTAGATATTATTTGTATATAATACATTTGATAGATCTACTAGATGATTGCATAGTATTCGCAGTTTGAAAATTGTGAAATAATTGCTCAAATTTTAAATTATGAGCATAATTTTCTGATTACACAATCAAGATAGTGTGTCTTATTAATACTAGTGAAACCAATCTCAACATTTAATAAGTGTTAGTTGGGATGTCGATAAATTATTCATCACTATTGTTTGTTAAACACCTTCAATTAATTTAGTTGAAAACAAAGTACTTCTCAATTCTATTTAAGGAATATTATTGTGCAACATGTGAAAATCAACTTTTTCCTATTATAATTGGCTTATGATTAGAGTTTGATTTCTTTCATCTAATTATTTGATAGCGTAATATATGTACAATTAATCCACAACATTGCACTAAGATGAAAAGTAAATAATGCTGAAAATAAACATGTTGTTTGAACTCTTATCCCAAAATGATTGGACAATTCTCTTAACATTGAGGAGAAATTAAGAAGTTGGAAATAATGCACAAATATCCTCGTAAAAGATAATTTGAATAAGAAGTTCAAAAGATAATTTAGTTGATAACTTTACCAACCAAAGAAATCAACAATACCTCACACACCAACTTTAAATGTTTCAACTCAAATAATATCTTGGAGGACAATTAGTTAGTATTATATTTGATAAATTTATAGCATACCTAAAGCGGGATGATATTCGTTTCTAATATAAAAATTTCCAAATGAAAATAGAGTAATTAGTAAAGACGTTCACATTAAAGAGGCATTACTCTTGATGAATACTTAGATATAACAAATTATAAAACATCAGAAGAAGTTTAGATATGTGATATGTTGAAAGTTAAAATATCTCAATAAGTTATGTTGTTACAAGAAAAAAATAGAATAAAAAATAAAAGATTGTCGAGAATATTTTTGTATATAATATATCACTTTATATTATGAATAGAGATGGCATTGAAATAAATTTACTGAAGTATATCGGTTGATGTATTGATTGACCAATAAAAGGAAGGAATCCTAAAATTGAATTTCTTATAGAAATATGAAATTTTTGGATTTATAGTTCGAACATCTAAAGGTATATAATCATATGAAAATGAAAATGGAACAAGTAAAGTCGTAACATGAAATATAGGACTTTTTACATAACGAATTTTGGAAAAACTTGTATAAATAGATAAATTATCATGTAATGGATATATATATATATATATTTTAATGTTTTGTCACATTAAAATTTCCTAACAAGATTTCTAATTAAATAACTTTTGTATCATGCTTGAAATAATAATATACTTTTTTCCCCTTCATTATGATTTTTTTCAATAAAGTTTTAACGAGACATATTCTTTATATAATGAATATCCATAACATAAAAGACATATACCCTCAAAATAATACTCTTATATGTATAAAACTATGAAAAGATCAACAAAGCTATTTTCAAAATTATCATGTCGATAAATATCACTTTATGAAAAAGGTGTCATTTGAAAGCTAAAACATGATTCACCAGAATTGTAATGTCGAAGACATTGATATACAAAACATGAATGACTTGATACAAGAATTTTCATTTATTGAAATTGAATTTGCTAGTTGTACAATCAGAGTTGACAACCTCCTCACAAGAGATGGGGTCCACCATTTTTTATTCATCATGGACCCCCTCTCATGTCTGTGGTTATCAACCAGCTGTACATGTAGCATGACCGATTGAAATTAGAGAGAGCTGTTGTACTATTTTTCCTTAAGTTCTGTCCCAATAAATTTGTTTGACAAAATTTTAACGAGATGGGTAATTTGTAATGCGTCATTTCAAGGGATTTGTTGTAAATAATAATAATATTAGTGGGGAAGCGTTTCTTTTATACATGGATTTGACAAGTATTTTTGACAAATACTCGTAACCTTTAATTTAAGCAAATCCAACAGTTAGTATTTCACGGATCTCAAGTGGTTATAATTGATTCTCCCATAATCCTAGTGAAATATATACTGACCGTTAGATTTACTTAAATTAAATGTCAAGATTATTTGTCATAAATACTTATCAAATTCATGTATAGGAGGAACACTCCCCAAAAAACGTGTTTGTTCCGTCGTTTTCGAAAATGCATTTTCGAAAACGAGTTAAAATTTATAACTGAAAATGTAAAACGACTTTTTATCATTTTGAGCGTTTTCAGTTATAAATTCCCAAAACGCGGAAAACGTTCAAAACGTGCCGTTTTCGGGGAAAACTAAAAATCGTTTTGAAACCGAAAATGGAAAATGAAAAACTAAACCGACCGCACCCTAATTATTCTCTATAAATATGGGCTCCCGTTCTTAATAAAACACACATAATTCTATTGTCTATTCTAGGTGTTCTCTCTCTCTCTCTCTCTCTCGCTCGCTAGCTA
This sequence comes from Olea europaea var. sylvestris, assembly GCF_002742605.1. Taxonomy (NCBI): domain Eukaryota; kingdom Viridiplantae; phylum Streptophyta; class Magnoliopsida; order Lamiales; family Oleaceae; genus Olea; species Olea europaea. The sequence goes on along the minus strand of NC_036241.1, from coordinate 9,284,400 downwards.
GTTTATGACAACTAGTAGTAAGTATGTGCGTTGCACATTTTATGTATTGGATGAATGATATATGCAATATTTTTAAAGTACTAATACTGTTTTTGAAAGTACAGACAAAAAAATTAAACAAATACATTAAAATGTTTTAATTTACTCAAAGAACCAACCATCCTTATGGATGATGAATCTGTGTCCACTAAAACTTAATAATTAACAAAGTAAAAGGTAATATTCATTTGCAACTACTTAGGTTGTAAATTGTATTAACTAATTAGTTTTGCATTGTGCTTGTGCACACTCGTAATTTCAGACGAAACTCTCGTACTGAAGAAAGAAGATACAAAATAGCTCCCTAAAATGTTCACATTCGTTTTGGTGGCTTATCTTCATTCATCAATAGTGTTTTTAAGAAACATGAAAGAACTAAAATTTCGTGTGAATGTATGAACTCAAAGGTTAAGGAAATAAACCATCCTCAATTATAAAGTGTAGGAAATAAATATGGTGCTAACTATAATTAATTTTAGGATTAAAAATTACTTTTTACTAATTGAAGGGGGACGTTAATAATTGCTGAATTAGATGAAATCATTAGTTTTATAAAAAATTATTAGGATCAACCTAAATTTAATTATGACTTAAAACAAAGAATAAAAAATTTAAGGACAAAATTGTAATCCAAATGGAGGTTTATTAGGTATATAGAAAAATACATAAGGGTAAAAATGGTATATAAAAGTTTCTTCTTAATTCTTCATTTTTAAATATTGTAAATTAATTATTAACAAAATTAAAATTAAATAAGTGTATATTAGGCATACAGCAACATATATAAATTGAATATGTTGTAAAATGGAAAGTTCATTAGGATTTATTGGTGAATGACAATTACACCCCTAAAAATAATTACCGTTGTATCCCTGATTCTGCCCTATAAATACAAGACTTTGATTTTTAATAAAACACACACAAGTCTATTGACTTCTCTTTTCTCTCTTATCAAAACACGTTATCAGCACGACTCTCTAGAAAAAAAAATTATATCATATTAGTTTGAAGATACGAAGGTGAATTGGTAGCGAAGTGGTACTTTGCTGAGTTGGGAAGATTTTGAAATTGTGTTGGCTCGGCAGCCTACCCTTTTCAGGGAACCGACTCACAGCCGAATAAACACACTCTTTGGCAGGCAATTTTTGAATTTACTTATGGACAGGCTAGCATAAATGGGTGAGTTACTTGAGTGACTATCCTAGACATAGAAAAGCTTTCTGCCATGTTAAGGAACTAAATATTTGGCATACATACAATTTTTGACACGTGCATTAATTAATTTCTCAACTTGTGAATGCGTTGCTTTTAATGCCATAATTCCTAAGCAACAGTAGAATTCCCACCCTTGAAAGACTAAATTTAATCAAATAATACTGCATCTTCTATCATGCATGTTTCTCATTCTACTCATTAAAAAAAAAAAAACAAATAATAATACTTTTTGCTATATGTTAACATTATGATTTTTTGATATCGCTGTACATTAATGTTAATAAATTCAATCCAATATTTTATGTATGCTTATAAATTAATTAATATTATTATTTGTGGTGTGCAATTTTTGTTTCATCAATGTTTTGTATATGTTTAGCAATAAAACATCAATTATCAAATTTATTCGCAATTATTGTTGCTCACAAAGAAACATAACTATATAAGTAATACATGGCTCCTGAAGAGCATTACATTCCGATATTTAGAAGAATGTTACTCATAGATCAATTCGTTACAAATAATTTGTTGATGTTTCTGAAGTAGCACAACATTAATAATATTCTTTTTTATTACTCGTGAAGTAGCACAACATTAACATATTGATTATGAAGAATATTTTGTTATTCTTGAAGAATCCAAAATTCATGGTTATTAAATTTCATATGATGGTAATATTTTAGCAGAATATTACTCTATCTCTCAAAGGGTGGATTTTATAAAATTCAGTTTATTTCCCGATTTGAGAAATTTCTTAGATCGATATCATAGATGAGTATCTTGTTGTTGCTCCTGAAGTAACACAACATCACATGAACAATATGTTTTTAATATCCCAGAAGTATATTAATCATAAATATGATTGTTACAAATATTTTGTTGTTGCTCCTGAAGAGAACAACATTTTTATTAATATTCTAGAATAATATTATATTTATTGCTCCTGAAGAGCAGATTTTCATACGAAATTTCTTAGATCGATATCATAGATGAGTATCTTGTTGTTGCTCCTGAAGTAACACAACATCACATGAACAATATGTTTTTAATATCCCAGAAGTATATTAATCATAAATATGATTGTTACAAATATTTTGTTGTTGCTCCTGAAGAGAACAACATTTTTATTAATATTCTAGAATAATATTATATTTATTGCTCCTGAAGAGCAGATTTTCATACAGATAAATATCTTATAATGATAACATACTCCTATAGAGTTAACATTTTTAAACAAGAGTCTGTTGATGCTCCTAAAGTAGCATGACATTATTAATATGCTAAAAGAATATTAATTGCTCCAGAAGAGCATGATATTACAATTTCAATATTCCAGAAGAATATGACTCAATGCTTCTGAAGAAGTATAACTTAAATTATATTTATTTTAAATGAATATAGTGTTGATATTCTCGAAGAAACACAACCCACGTTATAAAAATATTCCAAAAGAATATTAATTGCTCCATAAAAGCATGATATTACTAATAGACGTGTTCATTTAAATTATGTGTCTGACCATTCCCAAGATATGTGACCACCACGTGTGCAATTCTCCTTCGTGATTAATGATTGATATCCAAGGTTGTAGTCACCCAAACTTATCATCAATTCCTTCTTGTACCATTTTTGGAGGTTCTGAGGCAATGCTGTCTGCGTAAGTTTACAATTCATCTTCATATTCGATAGAAGGTAATATTAATTTTACGCGTATATGTATACATAAGTATGTCACGGTATCTAGTTAAATTTTGGTGACAAAGTTTGAGTTTATATTAAACAAAGTGGCCACTTAATTATTGCGGTTTGTGATTGTATAAATATCATATATTAAATTAGGTTCATAGCTAAATGTCCATTACTATTGTTTATCGTTTAATTAATTATCTCATTCTTACCCTTATAATACATGATTTTAGTACTCTTATATTTGTCTACTATAAAATATTTTTGCTCTTGAATCAGCACATTATTATTAATGCTCTAGTTATATTTTACTTTCTCCCGAAGATCATAATTAGAAAATTGTGTTTTTACTTCTGAAGAGCAAATTATTGTATAACTTTCAATATTCCAAAAGAATATTAATATATTGTTTTTAAAGAAGTAATAATAAAATACGACGTAACACACATTTTGAAGAATTATATCTCGTTGTGTTCTTGAAGAAACACAAATAATTCAATACTGACTGTAATTTTTAAAAGGAAAACAATTTTCTTATTTTATTAATATTCGAGAAGAATATTGATTTATCGCTCTAGTAGAGCATACTATTTGGTGTTTCAATATTCTCAAATAATGATATTCTATTGGAGAGCACGTCATTATAATTTCAATATCTTTAAGAAAAATAGTGATATATCATTCCAAAATAAGTAAAACTAATATAAACTAGTATTCTTGAAGAATATAGTATTGTGTTCCTAAAGAAGCACAAATTTATGCGTATTAATATTTTAGAAAAATGTTATGATTAATTTAAATGTGTCAATATTCTTGAAAAATATTATTCTATCACTTGTAAATAATCACAACTAGATATATATCAATATTACAGAAAAATATTTATGTATTGCTCTTGAAGAAGCAATAATTCGTGTTAATATGCTCTTGAAGTAGCACATTTTCGAAGAATATATCATTTTGAATTTGTGTTTATCCCTGAAAAAAAATATACGATTTATGTCACGTGGACATTGATCATTATATGATTATATAATATTTAATCATATTTTTCGAAATTAAATAATTGGATTATATCTTATATTGAACCAGAAGTTCAATTCGATTAGCATGACCAGTTGGACCATCACTGGATCAATAATGATGTGAAATCAAAATGAAGAATTAGAAGATTCTTCAATCCTATAAATTCCTATGTATCTTTTGTTCCATTATCGACAATTGATTCTTAAAGGTCACTAGCTAAAATTGGGATTGAATTTCCTATATATCTGAAAATTAATTAGGGTGATATATGGGGTCCCGTCACCCACCACGTTGATCATCTAAATATTATTTATATTAGATGACTGCATGGTATTCGCAACCTAAAGTTTGCGAAATTATTGCTTAAATTTTAAAGTATGAGCATAATTTTCAGATTAAATAATCGAAACTGTGTCTTGTTAATGTTAGTGGGTATAAATCTCAACATTTTAATGAGTACTTTTTGAAATGTCGATAAATGATTTAACAAGCTTGTTTGTTAAACACCTACAATTAATTTAATTGAGAAAAATATATTTTTCATTTCCGTTTAGGGAATGTTATCACATATCTTGTCAATATCATAGTTCTTTCTATTAAAATTGGCTTATGGTTAGAGCCTAAATTTTTTATCTAATTATTTTGATAGTGCAGTATGTATAAAATTGATCCACTATAATGCACTGAGATGGAAAGCAATGAATGATGAGAATAAATGCGTAGTATAAACCCTTATTACAAATGGTGATATTTTATAATGCAGTGAAAATATTTGTCAATTTAATTCGACAATTATCTCAGCATTAGGGGGAATTAAAAAGTTGAAAATAATGTATAAATACGTCATCATCTAAATCCTCGCTAAATATTTTTCGAACCAGAAGTTTGAAAGAGAATTTATTTAGATACATTTATTGATCAAAGAGATCAACAATATCTCTCACACCAATTTTTAATGCTCCAATAAGAATTGATATCTCAAGGGACAATTTGTTAGCATTATATTTGATATATCTATGGCATGCCTGAAGCATGACGGTGTTCGATTCTCATACAAAAATCTTCAAATGAAAATGGAACAATTAGCAAAGATGATTTCATTAAGGAGACATATACTCTTAATGAGTATTTAGACATAACAAATTATAAAACCCCAGAAGAGGATCAGGTACCTGATATATTGAAAATTGAGATATCTCAATAAATTATGTCATCATGGAGAAAGAAATAGAATCGAACAAGAAAAGAAAAGGTTGTCGACAACAATTTTACACATGATGTGCTACATCATATAGCGAGGAATTGAAATAAATTCGTTGAAATATATCGATCGAACTAATGATTGGTCAAATAAAATGGATGCGATCCTAATAAAATTGAACTTATTAGAGAAATCTGAAGTTTCTGGATATATAGTTCAAACACTAAGAGGTGTATAATTTGTGCGGAATGAAAATAGAAAAGGTAAAGTCGTAATGTGAAATGTACGACTTTTTACATAATGAATTTCGCGAACACTTGTATACATAGATTAGTTATCATGTGGTGGATGTAATCACAGGTATTTACCTTGTTAGTGTGATAATGCATGAAATTTGATGTGCCTGTAATAAATATGATTTTAGATACTTTATCTTGTATTATTTGGATACCATTCTGGAATGATTGAATATGTTTGAAGCATAATTCAAGTGATATTATCATGAGCGGGAGTAAATACACGTTGTACTCTTTTTCCCTTGACCAAGGTTTTATCCCATTAGGTTTTCCTGACAAGGTTTTTAATGAGACAACTTTTATAGCGTATTCAAAAGAATAGTGTCCTCTTTTTTCCTTCATTAGGATTTTTTCCCACAATGTTTTTCCTAATAAGGTTTTCATGAGGCATATTCTTCGTGTAATTAATGTCTATAACATGCAAGACATTTACCCTCAAAATAATACATTATATGTATGAAACTCTTAAAGAAATCAAGAAGAGTTATTTTTTTGAATTATCATGTTACTACAGTTATCAAAGAATGATAAAGTATCCCTTACGAAGACGGTGTTATTTGAAGATTGTACAAGACAACATGAGGCATTTCATCAAAATTGCAGTATTGAAGATAGTGACGTACAAGGCAATGATGAATTAATACAAGAATTGAAAGAATTAATACAAGAATTGAAATCAGGGGGAGTAGTTGTACTCTTTTTCCTTCGACCAAGTTTTGTCCCACTGGATTTTCTTGACAAGGTTTTAATGAGACAACATTTTATTACTCCAAATTATTTTTACTCTTTTTTGTTGGCATTTTTGTCCCATTGGGTTTTTGCCAATTAATGTTTTAATGAGATATGTATTTTGTAATGTGTCATTCAACGAGTAGTATTGTAAAATAGAAAGTTCATTAGGGTTTATTGATGAATGACAATTATACCCCTACAGCCCTAAAAATAAATACCGTTGTATCCCTGATTCTGCCCTATAAATATAGGGCTTTTGTTCTTAATAAAAAACACACAAGTCTATTGACTTCTCCCTATTTTCTTCTGTTTTCATAACAGAATCAATGTTGTTATTCAAAATTAATCCAACATTAAAAAGATTAATTTAGGAAATTATTGACAAATAGAAAAGAAAAGGGATTTTTAAATTTCTTATTTCATAAATCGAATTAATATTATTAATTAATTATTAATAAAATTAAAATTAATATAAGGGTGTATTGAATATATAACTTAATATATAAGGGTCGGTATTTTGTAATGTCTTAAATACGGTCCAGTACTGATATATTAACCATAAATGAAAAAATCGGTAAATAACCTGTCAAATCGATCATTTTAGCCAAAAATCGAAAAATCAGTCAAGTTTTTAACGATTTTTTTTAACCAAGAACAACAACAACAACAACAACAACAACAATAACAACAATAATAATAATAATAATTACTTTGATAAATAGGCTCAAGCATTGGCAAGCTCAATTTTACCTTCCTTCCAATCCAAGTGTTGTTTTTAAAAGATAAGAGTCATGAAATGTTTTCTTCAACTACCAATGTGGGATAACTTGTGTAATCTTTTACAATTTATGTATTTAATAATTATTCACTTTTTTCCTTTCTACTAAACGAATTTTGGCCCTCCCAAAATCACAAATAATTTCAAGTTTAAGAAAGCAAATGCAACAATTATTAGTTTTGATGTTTTAAAATAAATTATAAGATAAGAAATCTAATTGACAAACATTGATTTATATTTACCTTGAATTAGTAAAATTACAATTTAAAAATTTGTTGTTGTTATAATATTTTATAGGTTGTTAGAGTATTTATTTATTGAATTTTGATATTCGGTTTGACTCCAGGTCGACCTCGATTTGATCGTTTGACCATTGACCCTGGACCCTTTTTCTCTTTCGGATCGAATTGATTTTTAAAATATTGATATTAAATATATAGCTATAAAAGTAAAATTAATATTCAAAAAGTTTCTCTATAATGCTCTCTTTTAATATATATAATATATGTAGATTAGCAATTTTTTATTTTTATGTTTTCCTACATGGCAAAATAAATTATACAAAAAGATGGAAAAAAAAAGGATAATGAGATCCATTACACTACGCTGATTTGATTCCTCGTTACAATCAAGATCACTGCTCTAGATTCAATTTCATTTCCATCCTTTTTCCCTTGATTTCTCCCCCTCTTTTTCGTCCTCTTCCCCTTCATATACACACTATAGAAATTCCTGTAAAGTACACATATAATATACATAAGTAGCAACAAACAGTGAGCCAAAAATGAGGCCACCGAGGACGCTGATCCATGTAGTGTCAACATGGGTACGGAGGCAGCCGCCAAAGATGAAGGCTTTCCTGGCGGTGGTCATTGGAATGGCGGCTCTTGTCCTCCTCCGGGCCATTGTCCACGATCATGACAACATCTTCGTCGCCGCCGAGGCTGTCCACTCTATTGGAATTTCAGTACTAATCTACAAGCTCATGAAGGAAAGAACTTGTGCTGGTATTTTAGATTTTTATTTTATTTACATGTTTATGTTTTGTTTATTGTATCGAAGTGATTTTTTCTATATGTGGGTTTATCTGGTAAATGTTTGCAGTTAAAATTTGGTCTAAATAATCTGGCGAACCATTTCATTAACTTTTATCAAAATTTACTAAAAATATGATTTTTAGCCAAACCAAACAGGGGCAAAATATGATTGAACTCTAGAGGTATGTTTGATAAGGAGGATTGGATACTAATACCAAAGAAAAATGAGTTAACTTTATTAATTATACTGTCAGATCCTATTCAATCCTGTGTACAAAACATGCACTGAGGTTCTTGAAGGTTTTACGAGACTAGATAATCCATTAATTGCCTTAAACCTGTCTCATGTGTTTGTGGATGGGGGTGTATTAGTGTATGTCGACATTGAATAACTACTGCTCTTTGTTACTGTTGAAACTTTATTGATTGGGGCAAACTTCAAAGGGTGCATCCATGTTTATTGGGTTGGTTTTTACATATGCCGGACAAAAATATTGTGTGTAGTCTTTAGACTTTTACACTTCATATTGCAATCTCTGAACTATTTGTATTTAGATCATTTTCTCTGTGATGATTTTTTGAATCACCTGAAATGTTAACTAGATTTCTACCCATATCAAAAAGACAGTCCATATGCAAATATGTAATTATATTTTCCTTAACAAAGTAGCTGGTCCATTTCACGAATTTAATTAGGAATATGCTATTGAATGAATAGGGAATTCCATTATATCTTTATTTCTTCCTTGTTTATGCTTTCGAGGCCTTGTTTTTGTATCATAGCATTGATTAGGTTATTAACTTGAGAAGTTCTTTCGAGTATATCACACACTCTTATTCAGCATCGAATTATGAATCGCAGTGCTGATATTTTTTCCTATTGTTTACGCAGTTTTTGTCACATTATCTGGTTTTCCATTCTGGCCGGCCTTATGATTTGTTTCCATTACAGGGCTTTCACTTAAATGCCAGGAGCTAACAGCTATCTTTTTGGCTGTTAGACTTTATTGCAGTTTTGTCATGGAATTTGATATACACACACTGCTCGACTCCGCTACATTGGCTACGACCTTGTGGGTTATTTATACGATTCGATTTAAATTAAGGTCAAGCTACGTGGAGGACAAAGACAATTTCGCTATATATTATTTGGTGAGTCATTCATGGCACTTCCATCTTCTCTTACTACATTTCTTGATTGAAGGTGTTTATCTAAGCTTAAAAGTTACTAATAAGTGACTGTAAATATTAATGAATTCTATGAACAGCATTTGTATAGGTACTTGATAGAATTGCCATTCTGTTATGTACTCCTCTGAAAGAAGGTTGAATTGTCTTTACATTTGTGCAGGCTGTCCCTTGTGGTATTTTAGCTTTACTCATTCACCCTTCGACGTCACATCACATTGCCAACAGGATTTTATGGGCTTTATCTGTTTACCTGGAAGCTGTTTCCGTGCTTCCTCAGTTACGTGTCATGCAAAATACGAAGGTAGAATTT
>NC_036241.1:9249487-9274772 GCF_002742605.1 Olea europaea var. sylvestris | reverse complement strand
AAAAAAAAAGAAAAAAAAAAAAGAAAAAAAAAAGAAAAAAAAGGGAGAAAATCGATACCCCCACCCGATACAGAGTTATGTTTTAAACTTAGATCAAGCATGATTCATACATTGACACCATTTTTTGATCAATTTTGTTATAGATTGTTGAACCATTTACAGCTCATTACGTATTTGCATTGGGTGTTGCAAGGTTTTTGAGTTGTGCCCATTGGGTTCTCCAGGTTTGACTCTGAATTTTTCGATGCACAAATGTTTAAATTCTTGAGCATATCTTGCACGACCCTGTTGTTGGAGTGGTTGTTCATGTTGGAAGAATGCAGAAAAATATGATCTTATCTGTATTATTTTTTTGTCTTACTACCCATTCAAGATCCTAAAAATCAACAGTATTTTTACAGATTTGGCAAAAGGGATCAAAAAAATGAGTCTGAATGGCTTCATTATCAGTTTATTTTTCACTAGTGTCTGTAGTGATTTCTGTTGATCTGAAAGTCTCTAATCTCCCAATGGTTTGCACAGGCAATTGAATTATGTCTTTGACAAATTGAATTTGGTCATCCAAAAATCATGTTAAAGCCTTGCAATCATGGCATGTTTGGTTAGGTGAATTAGATAATGCTAAATAGAATTGTAAACGAAAAAGAAGTTAAGAAAGTATTAGCTATCGTACTTTCAAGTACAATCCAACATGGGTTTGTAGATTGATGAAAAATCTAGATTCGACTTTATTATTGTACATTTGTCATTTGCTTTTGTCAGGTTATAGACAGTCGTGGCCATTTGCTGAGTGCAATGGGTTACGGGTTGTGGCCATCGATGGTTCTTATATCGGAAATTGTTCAAACCTTCATCTTGGCAGACTTTTGTTACTATTATGTAAAAAGGTTCGACTAGATTCTTTTGGTATTTTGTTGTTATTTGTGGTGGTTGTGAATTTAGTGTGTTAGTCTAAGCTGGAAAGAGTTACTTATTTCCAGACATCATTGGATGACTTAATTTTTTCATGCTCTTCACTAAAAAATTACTTATTTTGATCGGAACTCCTAAAATAAGTAACTCATTTCTGTCTCTGACAAATAAAAATTTACTTTTATGGAAACTCTTATAAGCTCAGTCGAAGTTGCTCTTAGTAATGTATTTATGTAAGTGGAGCTTTCACTGTGCAGTGTTTTTGGAGGACAGCTCGTTTTACGCCTTCCTTCTGGAGTCGTGTAACTAGCTACTGTACAAGTTTTGCTTATATTCTATCTCCTGCGCTAAAATGTGGCTGATAGACCATAACGATGTCAATTCGAGCAAGCCGAACGCAAAGTAACCGGTTGATTTAACAATTTGCTGGCTTGTGTATGTACTATTTGTTAGTTTTAGTTTGCATCAGTTGAATGAAAGCTCTTGACTTGGAATGTGATGCACGTACGTGAGGTGAGGTGACAAAATTGAGGTCTCTGGCTATCTTTGCTTTTGTATATTACATTAAAGTCCGTTTGATTGCAAAATGGAATTTGGATGGAATGAAAACGAATTCTAGGGAATTGAATTGCCCATAACTTGTTTTATTAGGAATTGTCTATTAAATGTGTTTAATTGGTATAATTTTTTACGTTGAAATTTTGAATCTTTTGGTGTTTGTTTGACTTTGTTTTCCATAAAAATTGTTAATTGAAAGGATAGAATTTGTTTTCATTGCCAAAAAAATAAAAATAAAAATAATATATTTTGGAAATTGATTTCCCACCCACAAAATCAAGGAAAAAGGGGTGGAAAATCCATGGAAAAGTTCTTGTATCAAATAGGCCCTAATTTTGTATTATAAACTCCGGAGTAGAGATATTTTTAATTCATTCAATTTATTAAATAGATTGATTGGTTCAGATAAAAATTAGATTTTCAGTTAATTTTGATAAAAGTTGATGGAATGTATGATTAAAAAGTTGTAAGTACTATGAAATATGTGATTAAAATTAATTGTTGATTTTGACTTAAATTTTAATTGACTTTTTTAATCGAACCAAACAGGGGATAAATCAATTACTATTCGGAAATTAATTTTTAAAAGAGTTTTTTATTCAATAAGAATGTTTATTTTTGTTTGGTATGAAAATATCAGGTAGTATTATAGTGTTTACAATGACGATATTATCCTTAAAGATAATATTCATATTCACCTTAGTCACTAAAATAAACTAAAACAAAATAATCATATGCACCGTTAATCAAGGTTAATAAAATTTTATTATCAAATTAAGTAAAATAATAGTAATTTGTTATTATTATTATTATTATTATTATTATTATTTTTATATAGCTTTTTAAAATAGAAATTTAGAGGGTCAAATTTATCACTATTCTTATTTAATAAGTTACATGTTTCAATATTTTATTACTTGAATTATTCAATCATATTTTAATTGATTGACGATTAATATAAAAAATATATATAGTTTAAATAAAAATTGAAGAGTAATGTTACCCGTCCAGGGCTTTATTTTTTTTATTACTACAATTAGCTATGTGCGGGCTTAACATTTCAAATCTCTTGACGTTGGTGAAACGTTTATGTCAACCTTTTAATGCCCACGAATTTAAAAGCTCGTGGTTAAATAAACTGCATTTGAACTTATAAAAAAAAAAAAAAAAGGACAAAAATAATAAAATAAAAATAGAAGAATAAGAACAATAGTTTGGGAGAATCTAACTTTAAGTTGAAATCTACCGTCCATTTTTTGCTATCCAATTTCTTATTCACCCAATTGCAAATTTACATATCATAAAAAATTAAGCCCCTGTTTGATGCTCATTTTAATGAGCTTTTTTTGGCCCAATTCTCATTTGCCTACAGTGCGGATTGGACAGCACGAGACAACCTTCAAAGTGGCCTGCCAGAGACTTGTGCACAATGCCGTTGAGTCTTGCTTTCCCATTTTGCCCTTGTCTTGCACTTGGTTGCCAAATAATTTCCCTTCATTGGTACGTTTCCCAATCGACCCACCCTATGGTACTGCCTCTCTATCAACCGGATCTCTCTACCTACCATTTTCACTGCTCCTCTGACCACCATAGCTTTTAAGTCCAACAACGTACTAGTGGGATTTCTAACTTTAAGTTGAAATCTACCGTCCATTTTTTGCTATCCAATTTCTTATCCACCCAATTGCAAATTTACATATCATAAAAAATTAAGCCCCTGTTTGATGCTCATTTTAATGAGCTTTTTTTTGGCCCAATTCTCATTTTCCTACAGTGCGGATTGGACAGCACGAGACAACCTTCAAAGTGGCCTGCCAGAGACTTGTGCACAATGCCGTTGAGTCTTGCTTTCCCATTTTGCCCTTGTCTTGCACTTGGTTACCAAATAATTTCCCTTCATTGGTACCTTTCCCAATCGACCCACCCTATGGTACTGCCTCTTTATCAACCGGATCTCTCTACCTACCATTTTCACTGCTCCTCTGACCACCATAGCTTTTAAGTCCAACAACGTACTAGTGGGATTTGAGCTCTTCCACTAGGAGACAGCACGCCTATTTTTCTTGCAGTATTTCCAACCAACAGTGGTCTGACCACCCTACCGGCATCGTCCGCAGTGTCCAACCGGGAGGAATTAATCTCTTCCACAACCACTGGAGTCTAGCTTCTCCGTCCCGTCAACGCATCACCTCCAGTAAGATTGGCATTTTTAGCTCCTTCCAAATTCTCTCTTGCACCACAAAGTCACTGGCGACAATGGACAACTATGGCCAACAGTGGGGCTCTTATCTCGAATACTTGGTAACATTCGTCATTCTTCCCGCTTCTGTAGATCATCGCATATCTGTTGGGCACGAGAAGAAATTGTTTTTTTCCCTATTTCCCCAATTGTAAATTGCTTCCATTCCACATGTGACCCTCAACACCTGAATGTGAATTTCACGTCTAGAAATTCCGAAGCTTAGTTGTGCTACTGATTTCAAGAAATTGAATTGTAAGTATATGATAGAATGTTGGATGCAACATCATGTAACCCCATTTTTTGGTTGATGTGTTTCTCATTTTTGTGCTCAATGTACACTTCTACGTAGCATGCCAACTAAAAAATGTCAATAAGATCATACCGTGCCATTTTTCCCACTACCGTGTCATCCAAAATTAAACACCGTTCCCCACGGCTTTGTAAGATGACAGGATTAGTGCATGTTGCAGTGACATAGACTTATTTTCCCTTGACCCTTCGCCTACTACTATGTTGTCTTCTATCTGTTCAATTGTCCCTACACTTTTTTGTAATACATTTTTTGCCCTACTGCACGGCACCATTGTCGACGCCCACCTGATGCACTTTGCTGCATTAGACCTGCAAGAGCCTCAGCCAGCGATGCGAATGTCTGCCAAATGGAACTCTCCAGAGTGCAGGGTGTTCATCGCAACATGTGAAGTTGTGATTACAGAAGGCCACCGACGAGGCAAGCGCTTCTCCACAAAAGGGTGGCAGTGTATCATAGAGATCTTCAACAAGTTGGCATGAAAGAAATTGACCACATCACAAATGAAAAACTACTGAAGAAAACTACGGGAGCAGCACAAACACCTGTTCAAGCAGCTATGATGCACGGGAATTGAGTACCTCTCGGTCACCAATACAATCTTCGCCCTCGAGCATTCGTGGAAATCCAAAATTAAGGTATCTTATGCTGTGTAGAATTTAAACTTGCCCACACAACTGTTCTTGTTTCAAATATTTAGACTCATGTTGTATACACAACACATGCTAAGTACTAGCTTTTCATATCAAATTAGGATTTTCTTTCACAAATAAGTTGATGATTTTGTACCCATTTACCCTTTTGTGAACATTCCCTTATCAATAGTATTTTATTATTGGTATTGTTATTATTATTGGTCAGTTTGTTATATCATTTGCATCATGAGAGCAATGATACCCAATTGTAAGTAAATAGAATATGCACATATCGTAATAAGTTTTACATTTGTTTCTACTTTGGATCCTATAAATGAATTTAGCTAAAAAAATTCACCTATCTACAAATTTCAAACACTGTTGAAGCTTGCCCTAACAACTTTTCGGTATTAATGTAATTACCTCTTGAAGTAAGTGAAGTCTTCATTCTATTTAGTTTTTAAAAATTGTTCTCCATTATATGCATGTGATTAATGATAAATGACGTCTCAATTTGAGTGCACTTCGTCATGTTGCTGCGTTCGTTTATTCGTATTCTTGAAATTGTTATGTAAAATCCCTTTTCTTTCCTTCTTGTATGGAAATAGGTGAATCTGAAATATACGAAGTACAAGCACATGGACTGCAGCGAGATTTATGACACATATGAAAAACTGTTCGGCAACACCGGTGACTCAACTAAGTACGCGTTGTCCCCATTGAAGCTGTCGCAGCGTGGTTTTGACTTGGGCACAAAATATGCATGTATATCTGTAGCGCAGTGTGGCTACATTTTCATATTGCAGAATATGCATGTCTATTTGCAAACACGTTTTCAAGAATTCAGGATGTATCCGCTGATGTTCATGCACATTCTTCAAGACCAGTAAGACATATCGAACAGCATGAATATCGATGTTTATGAGTAGGTGGGAATGTTATTTTGCGTTCTTGCACATAAAAAAGGATATTGACAAGTGCAAACTCTGTCCGGTCACTCGTTGCAGACCATAGCACACTATTTTAATACGGTGTTGCGTGCATACTTGACATTCGCTGTTACAATGGTAAAACTAGATCCGCCAGACAACGGAGGTGCTGCCCAGCATCGGCCTGAGCCGAAGCGCTACCCTCTATTCCAAGTTTGCGATAGTCATACACGAAACTTAAGCTTGGTTACTGTTGCGACGGTGACGTAAAGTATGAAATTGCTGTTTGTGATGGTGAAATTGCAAGACTGCATTGGTGTAATGACAAGATGCATGTCAGAGCTATGTTGTTGACTAACATGAGGAAGAATTTCATAGGAAGAAAGATTATTCTGACGAAGAACGTCTTAGCTGCCTGTGATTTTAACCTATGCTTTAGGTTCGTGTTGCCAGGGACAACAGGGAACACGTACGACATTTACATATTAGCTCGAGCTGTGCATAGTGCGGAAATAAATTTCTCGCAACCAACGAGCGGAAAATATTTCTTTGTGGACTTGGGGTTCGCACACAAGCCTGCGTATATGGCACGATATAAGGACTTTGAAATTAGATATCATTTCCAAGAGTTCGGGAGCTTAGCGAGCGGACAACGGCGTCATTTTCATAATGCACGTGAGCGATTTAATTTCCACCACTCTTCATGTCGGAATGTTATCGAGTGGATGTTCGGTGTTTGAAAACAGAGATGGAAGATTCTAGATCAAATGTAAACTTATAGTATGAGAGTGCAAACTGTTGTGGTCATGGCCTCAATGGAAATTCGTAACTTCTTTAAAAGAAACGATCGGCTCGACGAGGGTTTCCATAGAGCTGAAGAAATGGACGATGACAAAGTCGAGATCGACCTTCCCAATGAACAGGATGACATTGTTGTCGAACTAGATGCAATAGACACAAAGGACATGTCGTGGTAATAGCTGCGTGATTACATGGCACAGGCGCTACGTGCGATGGGGAAGAGAATAAAATTTTCTATTGCGTGCATTTTCTTTTTTGTGTAACCCGTTCGCATAATGTTGTTGTGTCAAGTGTTGTGATGGGGACGTTGTCATCGACAATTAGAAGTTGTCTGCCAAGATTTTTGTTTTATGTATTAAAGTTTCTTTTCGTATTAATAAAATTATCGTTTTCCGATTGTAGAATTATCCTATCAATTTGCGGAAAGCAATACGTGTTGAAGACATTGCACCATGTGGCCGAAATTGTTGACTCGTCTTCAAGGGCATTTGTGGGAAAAGGAAAATTAGGTGAGGTTGAATTCAATGGCTGCTGGCAAATTGCACGAAGAATGTGTCAGAAATATTTAATATCTTCTTACTGGGGCCCACGGATGGAAGCAAAAATTTGGAGAAATTGGAGGGGGCGGGGGGGAGGGGGCTAAACAAACTCTAAAGTTGTCATCAATTTTAATTTTTCAACTTTAAAATGAATTTTAATTTTTAATGATGTGTTAATTCGTAATTAGACGGATAACAAATTAAACAGCATAAATGGACAACAGATCTCAACCCTCTGCCTTTATATTCAAAGAGAAAACCTTACCATCACACAAGTGCTTATCCCTCACTTTTACCTTGTGCTATATAATGAGATTTACATGATATTTTTTCCTTGTAAAAAGTAAATAAAATGTAGATCCAAAATTTGGATACACAAGTGGCAAATACAATCTCTTCCCTAATTTTTTCCCAAAATTTTTCCTTAGCAATCGATCAACCTATCTGTTTCAGTGCTTCCCTTTGACTCTGGTAACACATTGGATAAAGATTGAAACTCCCAGAAGCTATGATTACATTGAAATTAAGTTGCAATTGACCTTTCCCGTGGTGTCATTCCACATCCACATTTCCACATGACCTATATATATATATATATATGTATATGTATGTATATATATATATGTATATGTATGTATATATATATATATTATTTTTTTCAAACAAAGGTAATGGGAGTTACTGATTATGTTCAAAACATAATGTGTTAATGTTTCCACCTCATTCTAAAGAAAATTTGAACTTTTTCTCCCTTTGTGATCATAGAGTAGATTACTCCGATTATTGACATATTAATATACCCGTCATGCTCAATAGGCTCTTGCTTCGTTTGTGTGAAGATGCATAAAACTTGAGAATATAAATGTTGCCTTTTTTCCTTTTAGACTATAGATGCATAAGTAAAATTTTTTGCAATAGATTTTGATTTTGATTTACCACTTCAAAAAGGTTATCTCATGTTTTTTATGCTTAGAAATAGTTTCATACCCATCACTTATTGACCGAGGTTGAAATGTTTTATATAGCTTGGAATGAGTATGTTCTATCAAGAAATTAGAGATTACTTTACCACATTAGCTTAACACTGTAACTAATTTTATGCAGCAGGAAAAGATATTTTCAATGATGTGCATGATTTTATTTTGATAGAATCTGAGTTTGAGAATGTTGTACAGAATGTGAACTTATTGGATGATGAAATCGTAGTCGATAATGGTGTGACTTTACTTGTGCTTGAGGTCAATTACAAAAAATATACATACATCGAAAATTTTCCATTTAGGAAGAGCAACTTGAAAAAGCACGACAACGGTAATACAAGATATGTCACATTGACATGTAATTGTGAAGGGAAAAGAAATAATACCATAAGCAGACCTTTGAAGCCACAATGAACCATTCAAATATGTTGTAAAGCAAGGCTTACTTCATCAATAAATAGTCCTGGAATGTGAAGAATTAACACCGTAAACCTTGAGCATAATCCTTAATCTAGTCTACCAAAGTGGAGGCTTTATCGATACAATTGAGAGTTGAGCACACATGCTAAATCACGGCTAGAAGTTAAGGATATGATAGGAATTCTATTAAAGAAAAGTTTCTACTTTGTAGTAATCAAAGTAGGTAGATATGAAAATATGATGTGCGTGGAAAAGGATTGTCGAAACTGTGTTGAACAATTTTAGCGTCTAAGACTTGAAGAAGGAGATGCCGTCGCAATACAATACTACTTTTTGAAAATGGAAGCTAGTTGTACCCGACTTTACTTTACAAGTATGGAACTGGATGAAGAGTCGTGGCTAAAAAATGTGTTCTAGGTAAATCATAGGAGTAGACATGCTTATAAGAGTAGACATGTCGTTTGCGTTTTTGTTAGAATTAATTATCATGGACAATCGATACTGCTCGGATGTGGGTTGGTATCAAATGATGATACAGATACATTTGTCTATATGTTTAGGACATGACTATAGTGTATACATTGCCTAGCTTCCCAGGGTATAATTACCGATCAAGACAAATTATGTAGAATGCAATTAAAATCGTGTTCCTCTATACGTAGCATAGATGATGCTTGTAGAACATACTGAAAAAGTTACAAAAAAAGTTTGAATACTGTGATGATAAGGGTTCGATTTTCTATACTATACATGGTTTGGTTTACAAACAATTTGTTCAATATTTTGAAGAGGGTTGGAAGGTAATGCTCGATATATATAATTTGCATGGTAATGCCTGGTTGTCGAGATTGTATGAAAACAGATGTCGTTGGGTTCCGTGCTATTTCAAAACTGCTTTTTAGGCAGGAATGTCGACAACTCAATGCAATGAGAATATGAATGTGTTCTTTGATGGGTATACGTATTCGAAGACCTCATTAAAGCAATTTGTTGAACAATACGAACGAGCTTTGATGAATAAAGTTGAGAAAGAGATTCAAGCATATTTCAAATCTTTTTCACAAATGGTACTGCATATAATGAGGTATGAAATGGAGAAGCAATTTCAAACTGTTTATACCATTTCAAAGTTTAGAGAAGTTCAAGAAGAGTTCACTAGGAAGCTTTATTGTGATCTAATATATTCTTCTAAGAGAAGTTTGGAGACGGCATATGAGACGTGAGGAAGAGATAAACGATGAGCAATCAAAGAAAAACACGTTCTTCGTCTGTTTTTAGAGATACGATTGTGAAATTGTTTGCGGTTACCATTTATTCGATTTTCGATGAATAATATGCCAGCACTCATGATCGCAGTATTGATCCATAATGGCATTAAATAACTACCAGATAGGTATATATTTTGGAGGTGGCAGAGAGATCTAAGTACAGCCCACACGAGGGTCCCAGTTAACTATGATGGGTTGATTAGTACTCCGAGACAGTTGACGTACCATAAAATTGTGTCAGTCTTTCACTATGTTGGTAGACCTAGATGATGAAAGCAGAGCTAGAACATACAAAAATGGATTGAACATGAATGTATATTGATAACGACATCGAAGTCCAATGTTTTGAGTAGTGTCATGTCTCCGCAAATTACATTGATAGCATCATAATGTGGACCATCACAAGAAATTGTCAACAATGGATTACGTGATCCTAAATGTGAAAAAAGAACCGGCGCGCCGAAGAAACTTCGTAAGAAGAACCATTGGAATCTAGTTTGAATAAAGTAAAAGTATATTTCACGTTTATATTACCAATTGTGTATGGGTTGCTTGCTTACTTAATATATCTAACTAGTTGAGATGTCATGCAAGGGAGTTTTGAGAACATCTAAAGGAAAGAGGCCAAAGGCACGACCTAGTAATCTTAGTGATGGTGTACACATCATTTAAGCACCTCAACAGTTACAACATTGCATGATTACACCGTTAACAAATTCACAACTCCTAATGGTTTGTATACATATATGATTAAGTTATCTCGATGAGAAAATTAATTTTTTTTTTCATTCATGTAGAGTGACAACAAAAGTCTTGCATTCACATAAAAAAAATTTATGCCTTTTTTGGCAATCATGTTTACTTCAATGGCCGAGGTAAATATGCAGGTAAACATTAAATGTACAAAGTGCATCATCCATTTTATTTCTTGTTTGGGTATGAATGACTGGATTGTATAAATTTTCAGGTAGTACTACACTTGTACCCACACTTACCAGATCGAGATGGACGAAACCAATGATTTCTTCACACCATCAATTAGAGTCTATGCACTTCGATTTCACATTTTCATATGGTAGCAGTATTGAATTAGGCACATAAATGCTCTAGTTTACTTGTGATATGTAAATGTAGTATGAATTAAGTGTTGTTAGAAAATTGTAATTACAAACTTCACAAGAATGTTGTGTGTATATATCTTCAAGTTGAATTCTACGAATGATAGGTTCTCCAAATATTCACTTGAAGTTTGATGCTTTTATTGAGTGATTTTAATGATGTTATGATGTTGATATATGCATTTGAATATTGATAAATAACTGTAAGGGGTTTTGATGTGATCCAAGAGTTGTGCCCAACGAAGACAAGCTCGAAAAAAAGATCAGTTGATTATCGAAGATGTCCAATGACATTTTCAAGAGCAAAGCGGGTCAATCAGGCGATGTGATTATTTGTGCAATCAGCAATTAAACATTGATCTTGGTGAAAAAAGAAGCAAATTTCATGTTGGGGTCAAGAGTCAAAACCATTCGAATCAACATGATACAAGCAACAGAAGTTGAGGACTTGGCAGCTGGTCTATGCGACCACACAAAATTACGCATTGTAGTCGCATGGTTTAGATGCGAGTCAGAAATTTTCTTTTTCAACGAGACTCCATGTTTCCATAGAATTTTATTTGGGAAGATATTTTATGATATTCTAGATGTTGTTTTTGTTTTTAACCATATTTTTAGGTTTAGTATGAATAGGAATTACTACTTTAATTGTAAAACAACTTTGATATTCTGAATTCAATAGAGAGGCATAATTTTGCTTTCAATCTCGTTCTTTATTAAACAAATCTTTGAATTTATCAAGAGTGAATTCTTGCAGCATTCAACACCGGATGAGAGTCTTGTTGTGTAATCAAGATGTCAACAAATTCATTGATTAAGTTGGTTGCTTAATTCATTGTTCTTGGTGCAAATCCAAAATCGGCGTTATTTTTGGTTTTTTTGGGTTAAACAATCTCGTTGTGAGTTTTATAGCCATCGTTGCTATACAATTTAACATCAGTTGGTATCAGAGCTTAGGCTTTCAAAATAATCAAGGTTATGTCTTTTATTTTTGCTCGTTGAGTCTTTTGTTTTTTATCGTCCTTAGTTTTCGAGTTCTTTGTGTTCTTGAGTTTTGATCCGTAAATTCCCGTCAAAGTTTCAAAAGTTGTTTAGAGCTAATTTAGCATTCAAATCAACTTTTATTTGTTTTGCTGGTATTGTAGTCGAATTTCCATAAAAAAAATTGAAAAAGGTCGAATTCAAAAGAATAAATATTATTGTTGATTTATTGGGGAGTTGCCACCAGTTTACATCATTGTTGGGTCGATTTATTTTCGTCATTTTTATTTCAATCACTTTTTGAAATTTCCTTAGTTTTCATTCGAAATTTCATCCAAAGTTTTCTTTCGAGTCCTTTAAGGTCACAATTCTCACTCACCTCCGATTTGGAATCCACAAGAATAATTTTGGGTTTAGTTCAATTTGTTCTTTGAAGCATCTAGATGAAAGCGTTGAGTGGAAAAATGTAGAGTGGTGAGATTATTAGAGGGTAAAAGCCACATTTAGTGATACATGAGCGAATTAAGTTAGGCAGAAAATCTTATAGCTATAGGATGTCTGATAGGGAGGATTCAACTTCAAGCATGAACAACAATAAGTTCAATATGTTGGAAGAGGTAGTATGGCAATTTGAAAGATTTTTTGAAGATTCAAGAGACAGGTTGGATAGGCTCGACACAACGATTATTGATCTTCACTGAGGGTGGCGAGTAGAAGCACCCAATGCTAGGAGATGGGGTAGATGGAAGCCTAGGATGGAAGTAGGTGAAGAGTTTGGAGATGCTAGTGACATAGATGAAGATGTTATAGTCGAGGCTGAAATGGGAAGGTTAGAAAATATAGGAGCTAGATATGGAATGAGAGGTAGGAATAATACTGGAGATGACGTAGATAGAAGTATGGGCAATAACAAAATGTCAATTCCATTGCTCAAGGGAAGAAGTGATTAAGAGGCTTACTTAGAGTGGGAGAAGAAGGTAGAGTTAATTTTTAATTGCCATAATTACTTAGAGGAAAAGAAGTTGAAAATAGCCATTCTTGAATTCATCGATTATGCCATAACTTCGTGGGATCAAGTGATTACATCGAGGCGGAGGAATTGGGAATGACCTATCAATACATTGGATGACTTGAAGGCGATTATGAGGTAGAGATTCTTGCCTAGTTACTATAACCTAGAACTCATAAAAAATTACAAAGTTTATACCAAGGGTCTAGGAGTGTAGAGGACTACCATAAGGAGATGGATATGTCGATGATTAGGACGAATGTGGAGGAGGATCGAAAAGCCACAATGGCTAGGTTTTTGAATAGTTTGAATAGGGATATTGCCAATGTAGTGGAGTTTTAGCATTATGTGGAGTTAGGAGATATGCTACATGTGGTCATGAAGGTAGAAAGACAATTGAAGAGGAAGGGGACAGTCGGTTCTCTCGGGTTCTAATCCATCTTGGAAATTGAAGAGGGAAAACAACAAAGGAGAAAAGGCTATCTCTAAAGAAAGAACTGAAATGCCAAGGAAAAAAGAAGGAAGTGCTAGCAAGATCACACCCAAAGCGGAACCATAACCATTAAAGAGTCGGGGCATTAAATGCTTTAGGTGTTTGGGAACAGGGCACATCGCTTCTAAATGTCCAAACAAGAGGGCGATGATTATGCAGGACAATGGAAAAGTGGTGAGTGAGAGTGAAAGTGATTATGAGGACATGTCGGTATTCGAGGAGGCTAGTGATGGAAAAAAATTGGAGTATGCTGTTGGAGAGCTATTAGTCATGAGGTGAGCCCTTAACGCTCAAATTAAGGTGGATGACTTGGAATAGCAGCGAGAAAATATATCTTAGACGCGATGCCACATTAACAATAAGGTATGTAGCATAATCATTGATGGCGATAGTTGTACAAATGTAGCTAGCACGACGCTAACGAAAAAATTGAAACTAACTCTCTTAAAACACCATAAACCTTATAGGCTGCAGTGGTTAAATGAATGTGGAGAAGTTAAAATTAATGAAAGGGTGTTGATAAATTTTTCAATTGGTAGCTATCATGATGAAGTTATGTGTGATGTAGTAACTATGCATATGAGTCATATTGTATTGGGGATATCATGGCAATATGATAGAAAAGTCATTCATGACGAGTACAAAAATCGTTACAACTTTGTCAATGATGGAAAGCCTATTATTATTGCGCTCTTAACACCAGCACAAGTGTATGAAAATCAAATTAAATTGAAAAATGAGGACGAGGGGAGATTGAAAGAGTTAGAGAAAAAAAGAGAAAACAATGAGGCAGTGAGCAAGAGGGAAAAAAAGTAAGGTGGCAAATAAGAAAGAAAATAGTGAGGTGGCTGGTAGAGAGATAAAGAAAGTAGAGCCACATGAGAGGAAAGAAAAAGAGTCTTCTGAGAGAAGAGAAAAGACAAAAGTGAATTTCTTTGCGAAAGGGAATGAGTTGAAAAGAGCGATAGTCGAGAGGTAACAAGTGATTTTGTTGGTCTATAAAGAGTCATTCTTTAATCCTAAGGAATCTAACCCACCCCTTCTTAGTTTGGCTAAAAATTTGTTGTAGGTATTCGAAGACGTATTCCCGGAGGACGTGCCTAGTGGATTGTCACCAATTTGAGACATTGAGCACCAAATTGACTTCATACTTGAGGCTGTCATTCCTAATCAACTAGCTTACCGAAGTAACCCTGAGAAGACAAACGAGCATCACAGCCAAGTGAATGAACTGATGAGAAAGGGATATGTAAAATAGAACATAAGTCCATGTATCATTTCAGTGCTACTTGTGCCAAAGAAAGATGGAACCTGAAGAATGTTCGTGAATTGCAGAGCCATCAATAACATAATGGTAAAATATTGCCATTCTATCCTTAGGTTAGATGAGCTATATGCTGCATACATATTTAGTAAAATTGACCTTAAGAATGATTATCATCAAATTCGAATGAGAGAACGAGACGAGTGGAAAACTACTTTTAAAACTAAATATGGCTTGTATGAATGGTTACTAATGCCGTTTGGACTCACTAATGTACTGAGCACTTTCATACGGTTAATGAATCATGTTTTACATATTTTTATAAGCAAATTTGTTGTGGTTTTCTTTGATGATATTTTAGTCTATAGTAAGGATCTTGATGGGCATGTAGAATATCTTAGAAGTGTGTGGTTTTAAAAAAAGAACAACTTTATGCCAATTTAAGAAATGCTCATTTTGCATGGAAAATGTTGTTTTTCTTAGATTTGTAGTTAGTGCTAACGGAATAGAAATAGATGAAGAAAAGATAAAACCTATTAAAGATTGGCCAACACCTAAAAGCTTGACTGAAGTAAGGAGTTTCCATGATTTGATTAGTTTTTATAGGCATTTTGTAAAAGACTTTAGCATAATCAACACATCATTCACTGAGATTGTTAAGAAGAGTGTAGGATTTCATTGGGATGATGAGAAAGAGCATGCATTCAATATTATAAAGGATAGGTTATGTAAACCACCGGTTTTAGCACTTCCTAACTTTGACAAAACGTTCGAGATTGAGTATGATGCATCAAGAATAGGGATTTGAGTAGTTTTGATGCAAGCTAAGAGGTCGATAGCCTACTTTAGTGAAAAGCTAAGTGGAGCTACTCTCAATTATCCTACATACGATAAAGAGTTATATTCACTTGTACGAGCCTTGGAGACATGACAGCATTACTTATGGCCTAAGGAGTTCGTGATTCACACTGACCATGAGTCGTTGAAATACTTGCGAGGTCGAGGTAAACTAAGCAAAAGACATGAAAAATTGATGAAATTCATAGAGACATTTCCCTACATCATTTGGTACAAACAAGGTAAAGAAAATGTAGTGGGGAATACATTATCTTGGAGGTATGTGCTACTACCTTCTCTAAGCTCTAAACTACTTGGCTTTGAATACATTAAGGACATATATATAGGTGATCTAGATTTTTCCGATATATACGAATCATGTAATAAAAGGGTTGTAGACAAGTTCTTTAAACACGATGGTATTTTTTTTGAGAAAATAAACTATATGTTCCTAATTGTTTAATGCGAAAGTTGTTAGTGAGGGAAGCACACGACTTTGGTTTAATGGGATACTTTGGGTTAAGAAGACTTTAAAAATGTTAGGAGAACATTTTTATTGGCCTGAAATGAAAACTGATGTTAAACAAGTGTGTAATCGATGCATAACTTGTAAAAGGGCTAAGTCTAAGGTTTTCCATAGGGATTGTAAACACTGTTGCCTACTCCTAGTGAATTGTGGGTTGATATTTCAATGAACTTTGTTTTGGGTTTACCTAGGACTAAGAAGGGTCGAGGTTTGATCTTTGTTGTGGTAAATAGGTTTAGCAAGATGGCATATTTCATACCATGTCATAACATCAACAATGCCACTAACATTGTCAATTTTCTCTTTAAGGAGATATTGCATTTACATGGAGTCCCTAAGAGTATAGTGTCTGGTAGGCATATCAAATTCCTAAGTCACTTTTGACGGATTTTGTGGGTTAAGTTTGGTACAAAATTGTTGTTTTCTACAACTTGTCATCCATAAATCGATGGACATATCGAGGTAGTAAATAAGACTATTACTCAATTGTTGCGTACTGTGATCAATAAGAACTTAAAGTGCTAGGAAGAATGTTTACCTTTCATAGAGTTTGAATATAATAGGGTCACACATTCTACTATGTCGTTCTCACCATTTGAGATTGATTATGGGTTTAATCTACTAACATCTTTTGACTTAATAACTTTACCTGAGAATGAATGTGGTAGCTTAGATGAAAAAAGAAAAAGCCGAGTTGGTGAAGTCACTCCATGAAAAGGAAAAGATTCAAATTGAAAGCAAAAACAAGCACTATGCATCGCAAGCAAACAAGGGTAAAAAAAGCGTGACATTCGAACCCGGTGATTGGGTTTGGGTACATTTAAGAAATGAGCACTTTTTAGAGCAAAGGAAATCAAAGTTGCAACCATGGGAGATGGACCATTTCATGTTCTTGAAAAGATCAATGACAACGCCTACAAATTAGATCTCTTTGTGAGTATAATGTGTTCGCAACTTTTAATTTATCTGATCTCTCTTTTTGATGCAGGTTCAGATTCAAGGACGAATCCTTTTGAAGAGAAAGGAGATGATGTGATTCAAGAGTCGAGCTCAACGAAGATAAACCTGGGAAAAGATCCGTTGATTATCAAAGGGGGTCCAATGACTCATTTGAGAGCAAAACGGGTCAATCAGGCGATGAGATTACTTGTGCAATCAACAATTGATAAAACATAGATCTTGGTGTGAAAAGAAGTAAGTTTCATGTTGGGGTCGAGAGCCGAAGCCATTTGGATCAACACGATACAAGCAATCGAAGTTGAGGACTTGGTGTAACATGGTGCGACAACACAGTGTTAAATAAATTATGCTTTCAATCTCATTCTTCATTGATCAAATCTTTGAACTTATCAAGATTGAATTCTTTAAATAAATTATGCTTTCAATCTCGTTCTTCATTGATCAAATCTTTGAACTTATCAAGAATGAATTCTTTTGACGTTCAAACTAGGCGAGAGTCTAAAATTGTGTAATCAAAAGGTCAACAAATCCATTGATTAAGTTTTTTTTTGGATAAGGTAAGTATATTATATCCAAAGTATATTATATCCATTGATTAAGTTGGTTGCTTGATTCATTGTTCTTGGTTCAAATTCAAAACCAGGGTTATTTTTGGCTTTCTTGGGTTCAACAATCTCGTTGTAGGTTTCATAGCCATCGTTGCTACGCGGGTTAACATAAACTTTATTCTTCTAGGTTGATAAGTGTGGGTTTTTGCACTTATTCAGACCATTAAATTTAGATATTTGTGATTTTCTTTAGCAATTTATTACTTAACTTAGTTATTTTTATTGTGGAGGTGAAAATCCGAGTTTAAATGATGATTAGAAGACATTTGTGCGAGAAATGTGTAGGTGAAAAGCTGATTTTAAATGATGATTAGAAGAAATTTATGTGAGAAATGAGCAAAAAGAACCAAAGATGCAAAAGATAAAGGAAAGTGAAGAGGAAGATGGAAGATACAATTAAAAAAAAAAAAAAAAAACTGGGAGCAACGACGCCCAGCAAAAAGAGGCGGAATGTCGGGCGAATAGGCGCCACTGTTCCCAAGCCTAGGCACCACTACCAGTGTTGCGGGGGCCGTTTTTATTAGTTTTTAGAATCCTAGGGGCCTTGTTTCAATTTCACTTAGATTTTAATTTAAAACTTTCACAGTTGCTGATTTTCTAAAAATTGAATTTTCTTTTCTTTTCCTTTTTTCTTCCTCTTTGTACCTTGATTTTCATTGATATTTTGGAGGAAAATTGGAGCATGGCGATGATGAAATAGCTTGGAAAAGAAGATCCATTGATATTGAAGAACTCTAAACCATTTCTCTCTTTATCAATAAGCAAAACTGGGAGCAACGACGCCCAGCAAAAAGAGGCGGAATGTCGGGCGAATAGGTGCCACTGTTCCCAAGCCTAGGCACCACTACCAGTGTTGCGGGGGCCGTTTTTATTAGTTTTTAGAATCCTAGGGGCCTTGTTTCAATTTCACTTAGATTTTAATTTAAAACTTTCACAGTTGCTGATTTTCTAAAAATTGAATTTTCTTTTCTTTTCCTTTTTTCTTCCTCTTTGTACCTTGATTTTCATTGATATTTTGGAGGAAAATTGGAGCATGGCGATGATGAAATAGCTTGGAAAAGAAGATCCATTGATATTGAAGAACTCTAAACCATTTCTCTCTTTATCAATAAGCTTTTCTTTTCCTATTTTCCATGAATGTGTTGTAAGAATTTGTTGGTTATGGAGTATTTCATGGGTAACTAAACCTATTTTTGATTGGGGGTGATTTCAAACCCGAATATGATTTTCAATTAATTTGTGCTTTATAGTTCTCTTGATTAATGTGTTTAATCCATTGTTTAAAATGTTGATTTTGTTCTTCTTGATTGTTTAGATGTACAACTAAATGATTTAGTTGCTTAAATGAATGCTATTTTGGAATTTATAGTACGTAATAGCTATTTACTATAAAACCTTGTAGTAATTACATTTCAATAGATTATGAAGAATTTTCAATTGAATGTATGTGGATTAACACTTAAGTGAGTAAATGGAGCTTGTGAGTTTGCCCTTAATTCAATTCATCTCATTTGTTGTAATGCTTTTGTTAAATTAAATCTAGAGAGCTTGTTCTAGGTTGTTTAATGAATAGAGTTGAGTAAAGATCTTGTTTTATTCAACTAACATGCAAGAAGAGATTGAGATAATTGAGCTTGTAATTATTCTTGAATTGTTGTCAATTTAGAGAACGAAAATCCATTGTGGTAAATGATAGGAAAATCATTCTCGTGATGACAAAATACCCCTCAATCACATTTTCACATATTTAATGAAAAACTATTTTGTTTATTTCATAATTCATATCTTTTCTATTCGACTTTATTGCTTTCGTTAGTTCAACGAACCAAACCCCCTCATTTAATCAATTTCGTATATAATTTTTAATTTCACTTTCTAGTGTGAAATTGATTAAATTGAACCAATCCTCTTTGGGAAATGACCCTTACTTGCCATATTATTATTATTTAAGATGGCACATTTAAGCTAAGCAAGGAAAATTAATTGGTACACCATTTTGAACATACCATAGGTGTTAATGATGAATATGTGGTCTTAAGATATAGAAAGTTAGCTTTTCATTCTAAGTTTTCAACTTGCACAAAAAACAGTTTGAAAAAATTATGTTTCATAAGTGAAATTACATTAACATTGAAAGCAGAAATTCATCAACATTGTAATAAGTGAAATTACATTAACATTTGACAATATCGTACATCAACATTGAACATAAGTGATATAAGAATTCATAGACAAACAACTACAGATCAGGTTGGCCCATTTCCTTTCTTATCACATCCGCACTTGCATTTCCTTAGCGTATTGTCACAATTGTCTCCACATCTTTTTTCTTGACTTAATTGGCACATCGTTTCAAACATGCAAGAGACAGTATTCTCTAATTCAGTCACCATAAGATTAGTGAAGGGGTTGGCAACTGAACTTGATTCACTAGACATTTTACCCTGTTTGACCTTTCTCAAAATCTACAGTTCTTACTGTGACATTTGAACAATTTATCTTTGTTGTTAGTGTTCTTCACCACCGATATGGCTTTACACTACAAGAAAGGGACCTTATTATGGCAATCAGCAAAAAAAAAAAAAAAAAAAAAAAAAAAAAAAAAAAAAAGGCAAAAAAAAAAAAACCTCTTTTTCTATATACATGGGTCCATGGTTCTGCCCAACCATTGTAAACTACGATAAACATATTCGGTCTATATTTTTTCAAATTGGGTGAAGTCAATCAGAATCCAGACACACAAACATTGGGCACACTAATACAATGTACACGCCTTCTCAATTCATTATACCCAACAACATTGAACTCCTCTGTAATTTCATGCGGTATTCAAGCTTCACATTTCTAACATTTGAATCTTCGTTATACACTCAGTACAACAAAGCATAAAAAAGGTTCAAATGGGTGCTAACATCAAATTCAACAACATACACAAAATCGGAAGAACGACTCAAATTGTGGTTCTACCTTCGAAGTCATATGTTTTTGTGTACATAGAATCTTAGGCCGTGGATGGTTTGCCGTTTTCGGCCCATTTTCCATTTTCCGTTTTCGAAAATGTGAAAAACGCGTTCGGTCCGTCGTTTTCGAAAACTCATTTTCGAAAATGAGTTAAAATTTATAACTGAAAACGCAAAATGACTTTTTATCTTTTTCAGCGTTTTTAGTTATAAATGTCGAAAACGCTCAAAATGCAGAAAACGAGCCATTTTCGGGAAAAACTAAAAATCGTTTCAAAAATGAAAATGGAAAATGAAAATGCAAACCAACCATTACCTTAGATATTGAGTTCTTATTGAAAATTGTAAATTCACAAATTTGGTCGGAACTATACTAAATACATATACAGTCAAAAGCTTCGAGACACCGATGTAAACAACATATCATGCTTACCTGCTAATTTCCTTGGAGAAGATGGTCGCTGCGGTTTCGAAGGAAAAAAATGACCGAACGCAATAACAAATGGATAAATGAACAAATTCCATCGAAGGCATTGAGATCTATGTTGGAGTTGGAGAAGATGGATGAAAATGAGACGGAGATATGATGGAGTAGACAGGGCTGGCGCCGACAATTTTGAGACCCTAGGCGACTCATTATTATAAAGCCCTTAAACATAGAAAAAAAATTTACACATAGAAAAAAAATTTACATCCATAAAAATACTTAAATATTTAAATAAATCATATATTTACATTTTAAACAAAGACTTGGTATGATTCAAAAGATAAAGTAGCAAGTTCAAGTTGTTTTCGATAAATCATATTATGGACTCATGAAAAATTTATTTTAAATCAAATTCAAATTATAACTTATTAAAGTAAACTACTGAATGTGTAATATTGCTTTTCAAATTAAATCATATTACCATAATAATATTAGATTTATTTGATAGCTTGTAATTAATCATGTATGCAATACTAAAGAAAAAATTATTTTGAATAAGATTGAACTAAGTTAGAATTGACCAAATAAATTATTGTTAAATAAAATTTTAATTAATCCATCTTTTAAATTTATACTAATTTAATTGGGTTTTTACCATAATTTTGATTTTGAGGCCTCCATTAGATGTGAGGCCCTAAGTCATTGCGTAGTTGGCCTTGGCTTAGGGCCGGCCTTGGGAGTAGATTGCATTTGATTCGCTGTCGCTCGCCTCTATTAAGCGCTTCTCTGATTTTGAGAAAATAATGGATGCTAAACGGGTACGAAAATTGGGCCGGGTCTTTAATACAATGCCTTTCATTTTATTTTTTAATTTTTCACCTCATTCTGTCAACGCCTTTTGTCGACACGTTTTGCATGAGTAGCAGAAATGATATACACCAAAGATGTAAATCATCGAATTCTATATGTATACTTCTAGATGACATTGTTGTTGACACTGTGTAACTAGTCAAAATCAGTGCCATCGATTGTTTAGAGTGTTATTAAAATTAATGTATAAAAATTGTTTAACACATAAGAATGTCTTACAAGATGTCAAAGTTAATATACATGTAAAAATTTAAAAATCTCCAACCTAAAAAAAGAAAAAAAGACAAAGCAGACATAATGCATGATTTGTACAATCATTTAAATAATAGTTCAAATAGTTAATTAAATATTTTTGCATTCAATTTCCATACATATTTGCTAATCTTCTAAAGGTCGCGAAAGTTCCAAAAAAAAAAAAAAAAAAAGAGGGAAGGGGGGGGGGGTGGGGGGGGGGGGGGGGGGGGGGGGGACTGGAATGGGATGGGTGCGATTAGTCGGAGAAGAAAAGACTTTTTCCCCCTAAATTAAAACTTATTTGTACTTTTTAAAAAGTTTGCGATCACGATTGTAACTATTTATTTATTATCTTTTCTTTCTTATTTTTATTTTTATTTTTATTTTATGTAAAGAGGAAGGTAAATTCGTCATCCTTTCAAGATTTAAATGGAGGAAATGGATAACATAGGCGATTCGCACAATATTTGTTTGATCTGATAATGAAAATTCGCTTAATTGGACGGATATAATGATGGACAATGCCACATGTGCCGATTTTTTTTATCTAATCCCTTATCAACTATTCACAATAGGGAGGTGGGGACCACATTTTGATATTTTTTTATTCATGCGGGTCCCACGTGCATGTGAGAGGGGGTAAACAATTCTATACACCTTCGGGTTTACAAATAGGATTATTCATAAATGATTTGCTTAAAAACTTGCAAAGAATGATAAACACATTTTATGTCAAATTACTCTACATAAGCCATTTGCCTTTCAAATTAATATTTATTGCACTCCCCCACCAATCCCACCGCAGTAATTGACATCTTCAACTATAAATCTTGGCGTTGACTTTTGCATAAATTAATGGACACAGTTCTTTGATTGTACATAGATATCTACGTTGCATTTATGGATTATTTGTCTTTCTAATTGAAGGTGGAACTAGTCTAGACTTCAATTATTTGATTTGAAATTTCTCACCGTTATATTAATGTTTCTTGATCATGATGGGTGTACCATTTACCTCATCCAAGGAATATGGACTGATTTCACGACTCTTGAATAAAATATTATGATATACAGGCCTTCGGACTAAAGCGTGACCACGGGATCTCGGAGTCTTGGAATTATTTGAACACCAAATGAAGGGTTCAGTTTGATAGGGATCTCTATGCCATCTCTAATTTGTTTATCCTAGGCGTACTAAGCAAAGCAAACGCTTTGTCATAAAATTGGAACCGACATATATATAAAGATTGATTTATTTGATGTGAAATAATGACATATCACATTTGGAGGACCATACATGTAAATTTTCTATGCTAAACCTCTTATTCATAAGTATATGATTCGCAAAAGAATAAAGCTCCTTGTACATTTCATGGATGACAACTTAGATCACATTGTGTACACATTCAAAAATACTTGGGTAGGAAAGTGTGTTGAATTCAAAAACTACCCAATCATGTGTCGACTCGTGGCACAATGTCAACAATGATGTCAAACAAAATGTACAAGTAGCATGATTGTTCACAAAAGCACCATGGTTAGATTATAATCATTTTCTATCATTCTTGAGTTTAGCACGGAAGAACTTTCACCATGACTTCTTGTTCGTGCCTTTGATGCTTGCACATGTTGTCGGAGGAAGGACACTTCAACGAAGAAAAATAGTAGAGGGTTTCCCTCAATCTTGAAAAATGAGCATTTTAAGTTCTTAACCCTCCAAATATGTTGCACAAACATGGTTCGGAAGGATAGATTCCAAGCTTTTGAAACTTTGCTACTATTTTCCCTAGTCGACATGGTAATGCTGCTACTATTTTTTCTAATTGACATGGTAAAGAACAAGAGAATGAAATTTGTACAACCTATTTATTAGTTCCCAACTGATTTCTTAATGGTGAAAGTAGCTCGTAACTTAAAATTACCACACCTAGGATACTTACATTTCAATCTTGAGAGATTGTTGGTTATACTTAACGCTGCTTATTATGACAAACATGATAACGGTACCTTTTTTCCACTTATAAAAGCTTACTTTTCTAAAATGCATTTGGCAGAGCTATAGAAAAAAGTGAAACCTTTTATCTTCAAATCATCTTTAAGTTACTTACTTTGGAAGTAACTATCAAAATAAATAATGTAATTATTTTCAGGTTTTCATTAATATAAAAAGTATTTATTTCAAAATTTATTTACTTTTAAGTAAATTTAGTTATAATGAAACTTTTTAACTTCTGCTAAATATACTCTTAACAACCACTCCATCCCCACTCACACCCCCACAAAACAAACCAGGGAGATAACATAAAATCAATTGGCTAAGGCCATGTTCTCCCAACATATTGGGATTCGGTATCCCCTATCTGAAGCTGACATATCTCCTATTCTAGTTGTCTTAGTTGAATTTCAATCAAACATTAATTATTGCATATTTTTATGCAAAATAATAGTTGATATGATCTTTATCTTGAACTCCATTTCATACCATAATCAAGTTTACAGTTATTAAAATTTTTAGAATGGACTGAATGTATATAAATCATTAAATGCCTCTCACATGGAATATGAAATGAAATATTTCAATTATTTGATTTGAAAAATTTGAAGAAAAATTATTGAGTGTATAACTTAATTGTTTATTTGCTTAAGCGTGCTATCAAGTGTTGTCGTTCAACGTATGCAACAAAAACAATTTGGTGAAGTAGAGCTTAAAGCTATCACAAGAGCCGGTCGATTTCACTTCGCTAAAAAATGAAAACAATTAGGCTTTTTTTTGTCTACCATTTACCACATTATTTTTTCTACAGTGCTCATTTTTAACCACACATTCTTCATTAAAATATATTACATATAAATCAAAAAATTTTCTTTTTTTAACCATACATTTCAATATCAATCACTATTCCGTAATAAATTATTTACAAATAATGGGGGCACAAACAAGCACTTACTGAACTTTATGGACTATCTTTTTTCATTTTTTTTTTTTAAATTTGATATATCAAACTTAATACTTTCTAGTGAACCTTGAACTAAATAAATGGGATGTTCGAAAGAAAACACCAAACATATGACAGACATCAGTTTAATTTTGAACTTTGAACTAAATAAATGCGATGCTCTAAAGAAAACACCAAATATATGGTAGACATGAGTTTAACTTTGATTATAAGCCTATGTTTGGTGTAGACTAAAATTGAATTTTAATAAAAATAGATGAAATATGTGGTTAAAAAGTTGTGGGTTTCATGAAATATATGGTTAAAAGTTTTACTTAAAATTTCATTAACTTTTAATCTACACCAAACATTTGCTAAATATGAAATGATAATTGTCCAAACTTAAAATGTGCGAAATAAACAAGCAAAATGGAGCTAACTAGCACACTTTATATAAATATATATATA
>NC_036241.1:9200935-9249379 GCF_002742605.1 Olea europaea var. sylvestris | reverse complement strand
CCCATATAGCCACAAATAGAACGTGAAAGAAATTAATCAACCAACCTATATCCAAAAATGGGTCTTTCAAGAAATATTTTATTTATTTATTTTGTCTAACTGTGGGCACAAGATATAGTTGTGAAAACAAAAATGGCAATGAATACGGGGATCCCAAACTGAAGATTTGTTAAACATTAAATATCCAACCGATATACCATACTTGGTGATATATTTTACTATATTTGGTGGGATAATGCAAACTTCAGAATTTAAATGTCAACGCTTCAATTATTACTACTGCCACTACCATATTTATATATAAATAGGCGTATCAAATTAGTGTAGAATACAAAGAATTTTCTCTCTATCTGTGCGTGCATACAATATACCGATACAAGATATGGCTGGTAATAATGGGCATGTAAATGTAGAATATGATGAAGAAGGCTTGAGTGGTGCAAGCAAAATTCAACCTGTCTTCTCTACTCCAATGCAAGTTCATTTCTTTCTTTGAACTTTTATATTATTATATTAAATTTTTCAAAATCTTGTTATAGTTGATAAAAATAGGGGGTGGACATGGTTCCGTTTAATCCTAGTTCCAAGATAATCGAATCGAACTCAATCATGAATCAATTATTTTTTTGGTAATGGAACTAATGGTTTTTATTTTATTTTATTTTCTAAAGATATGGAACCGAGTTAAGTTCGATTTCATTTAATTTTGGTCTGGTTTGGTTTGATTCCATTTTTAAGTAACGGAACCTGAACCGAATCTTTAAAGAAGAAGAAGAAGAAATCATTGGTTTCATGATTAAAAAAGCCATTGGTTCGTGGTTCGCTTCGATTCTCTTGGAATCAAAACCAAATGGACCATGTCTACCCTAGGTAAAAATATAGTCAATTTAGATTTTTAATAGTTATAGTGCTTGTTTGGTAGAGATTTTGTTAATTGATTTTTTGACCGATAGGATTCTACTTGTGAGAAAAGAATTCAAAAACGACGGCTGGAATAGTGAAATAATGGTAAAAAAACTAATGTTAATTGAATTAAAATCTCTACCAAACATGCTCATAGCAGTGAACTGAAAGAATAGATAGGAAAGAACAATCACTCTTTTCTTTTTCTTTTTCCTTTTTTTCCTTTTCTTTTTTTCCTTTTCTTTCTTTCTTTCTTTCTTTTTTTTTTTGAAGATCATATGTTTTCCAATCTTGTTCATGTCATCGTAGCTGACCTTAAATTTATTAAGAATATTATGTTTCTTCAAATCTCGTAGTTGATACGTCTCCGTGAACTAAATAGAAAGATGAAAATGATTCAAGTAGTCCATCCAAAATTTATAAAGAATAACCAATAGTTTATCTTTTGTTGAGGTTTTCTTTAAAAATCTTGTTGTTCTGGGAAGTTAAAACTGTGTATGCTTAGCAGGCCAGAGAACAGGACAGATGAGGAGAAAATGAAGAAGACAACTTCTCTTACTCTGAGTGAATTGCTGGGTTTGGACGACTTCCTTTCCTCAGATGTTAGTACTTCTTTCCTCTTCAAGAAAATGTCTTTAGATTAGTGTTCAAAGATAAATTTTTCATAAATAAACATGTCATGTCTTCAATAATTTAAACTTTTAACAAGATAGTTCAACTTAGTATTGGAATGGCAAAGATCCACCGTTCAAGTTTCACCAATTACTTACATGCGGAAAACTGGATTTAAATAAATCAATATGCCGTATATCTAACAATTTAAACTTTTAAATGAGATAATATGAGTAAGAAAATATCATGTTATTTTTGTTTATTCTTGAAGGTTTGGAGAGCCTCAGTAGGCGAGCTGGTTGGCACGGCCGTTCTTGTATTCATGCTTGACACTATTGTGATATCAACCATTGAGTCTGATATCAA
Source organism: Olea europaea var. sylvestris (assembly GCF_002742605.1). Taxonomy (NCBI): domain Eukaryota; kingdom Viridiplantae; phylum Streptophyta; class Magnoliopsida; order Lamiales; family Oleaceae; genus Olea; species Olea europaea. The sequence goes on along the minus strand of NC_036241.1, from coordinate 9,247,498 downwards.
AATTCCAAACCTTGTACTATCAATCCTTGCAGCCATTATTATTGCTATACTACTTCTTGCTGTACATCCAGTTTCCGGTGGCCACATCAACCCGGTTATCTCCTTCTCTGCCGCCCTGGTTGGGTTAATCTCTATGTCGAAAGCCTTCATATACATTGTTGCACAATGTCTTGGAGCCGTGCTAGGTGCGGGTTGAAAACCCAATGAACAAACTTTATTTTGTTTCAAAGTAGTCCCCTCACGTTTATGTTTTCTTTCAGCTTGATGACTATGGCAACATGTTCGACTTAAATTGGATGGTCAAAGTGAACAAAAAGCAAACTACTTAGGGCCTGTTTGAAAGGGCCAATTTTCCATGGAAAATGGAAACATTTTTCCCTTTTGGCCTGTTTGATTGCAATAATTTTCTAACCCCCACATGACCATTTTTCCTTGATTTTGTGGAAAACGGGAATTGGTTTTCCAGCTGATTTTTTCTTTTTTTTTTTTTAATATTTTTTGGCAATTGGAACAAATTCTATTTATAATTGTCAAAAATTCTATCATTTTAATTGACAATTTTCATGAAACACAAAGTCAAATGAACACTAAAAGATCCAAAATTTCAACATCTTTTAAGTGAAAAATTATACCAATCAAACACATTTAATTGACAATTTCCAATAAAATAAGTTCTAGGAAATTTAATTCTCTGAAATTCTTTTTCTTTTCACCCAAATTTCATTCTTACAATCAAACGGATCCTTAGGGTTATTCCCCCCTGTATAGAGAGTTTTAGCGCAGCACCCATGTGGTTGGAATTTTTTTTCCCCAAAGCTCAATAGAATAATGCCAAGTGTCTCCCTTTAAACAAATCTAGAAAGTTTGTCTATACACATGGCACGGTTCAACCACTTAAAAGTATGTTTCGTTTAGATTAAAATCATCACATATTTCAAAATCTTCTATTACAATATACTAAAAATCTAATTTTAATCCTTACCAAACACCATCTAAATAAAGTTCGATAATGGGTTGAAATTTTGCTATGAGTTGAGCGACTAACAATATTTGCTTACAGGTGCACTAGCTCTTAAAGCTGTGGTCAGTAGCACCACTGAAGAAACCTTCTCACTTGGCGGCTGCACCCTGACTGTGATTGCACCCGGCCTGAATGGACCTGCTACGGTAGGCCTCGAGACGGTCCAAGCCTTTTGGCTAGAAATATTTTGCACCTTTGTGTTCCTTTTTGCTTCAATTTGGATGGCATATGATCCACGGCAAGCAAAGGAATTAGGTCATGTCCTCATCTTTTCAATTGTGGGAGTTGTGTTAGGTCTCCTAGTATTTATCTCCACCACTGTCACAGCCAAAAAGGGATATGCTGGGGCCGGGATGAACCCGGCTAGGTGTTTTGGCCCGGCGATTGTTAGAGGCGGCCACCTATGGAATGTCTACTGGGTTTTCTGGGCTGGCCCGACCATTGCATGCGTGGCATTCTATTTGTACACACAGATTATTCCATGTCAGCACCACCGGTCGAAGTATTCTTATGATCATGATTTCTATAATGTTGTCAAGGCTATATTTTGATCTAATGACTAGATGTAATTTATTCAAGGGTAAAGGTGTGTTCTTTCTTTTGTTGTATTTTTCTCTTAATAATCAAGAAACATGTTAATGATGTTATTATATATTGAAAAAATAAAAATAAAAAAAATTCTGGATTACCATATTTCAAATTTTCAATTTCTCTATTCAAAAAGCCATGGATCACGAGTACACAAGAAAAATGCTTATTTGCAAAATAAAAGTAAAGTTTACCCTCATCTTATAAACAACGATATTTACCTCATAATTAAAATAAGAATCAAAGTAATATATCTCATTCAATCTTACCCCATTAACACCTCTCTCCTTTCAAACTCTAATACAGTCGCCACCATAATTTCACTCTGTCGTCCATCGCCATCATCTTCGCCATCAAACAAGTATTGTCACCAATATCAATGCATTTTTCTCCACAAACATTTGCCATCATCTTCTGCCCCACCTTCTCCACCAATAACCATCGTAATTTCCGATTTGGTTTCATTTATAAGGATCCAACCCGCTATCACTATCCGTCACCTTTTAGTAACAGATAGGAGATGTTGATCAAACTTTGATGCCTAAACCTATTTTTTGATTTGAGATTTTGAAGGTAGAACAAGGCTACAAATAGTTTTTGTGAAATATTGACAGGGTTTGTTGTAAGGAAGATATGGACTTATAAGAGGTAGATCTGTAGCAGGAACCTTTTCAAATTCTAGGAGCTATGAAATTTCATAAAGAGAATCTATTTTATATGTATTGGATTTGTGGAAAGAAGTTGAAAAATTTAAAACAGAAGTCCTAGAGGATTCAAAAGATATAATTAACGAAGTGTTCTTCTTAGTCTTTGTTAGTCTAGATACTCAAAATCAAAAGTAGTAAGACCAAGATAACAACATGGCTCTGATACCAAGAATGAGGGGGGTGTGAGTCCTTGGTAAAACATAGTATCCTAGCTTCACACAACCTCTATTGCAACATCTCCATGCAATTTTTCTTTTTCTTTTTTCAAAATTATTTTTCTTTACGATACTACTAGTGTATTTACTGGATAAGTAAATTATATATTTTGCAAATAAGAATACAGTTACTCTTTAAGAAGTAACGTGGTTGATAGGGAAAATTTTCAATATTTATAATTATTAGTCAAATTTTGAATTTTGTGTTGGAAAGTTTTATCTCTTCGTATAAGTGGCACATTTTGGTTATCATTTGTTATAAATTTTATTTTTATTCTTATATTTCATAATATTCACAACTTTTATCTATTTATAATTAATTTTCAAGTTAATCAAATTTTATTTTTATTCTTATATTTCATAATATCCATAACTTTTATCTATTTATTATTGTACATTCCACAAAATTACTACTTAATTATAAATTGAATAAGTATACGAGTTGTCTTAGTCTTTAAAATACACCCACACCAAAAAAGGAAAAAAAAATAAAAAAATAAAAAAAATTACTGAGCGTGTTGACAAGACACAATGAATGGTCCAACAAACGCCTTACTCTACCCACCATTTCTTTTCCCATTGTCGTTTTGCCTTTTGGAAATGTTAGACTTGTCTAAATTGTGCCCACCTCCACATTTTGTTAAGGTAATCATTATATAATTAATTGATATCTACATTGTGGGATTGTACATTTGTACCTATTTTTGTTAAAGAGATAATTGTATAAATGACTATGTAAGCTACTAACTGGCTAGATAAACATAACACATGGGAGTCTCATGCGCTTGTTTTCCAATCATCATCAAAAATCTCAGGAGCAATAAAATTGCAGTATATCTATTGTCGTCTGAAAAACATCATTCCCTACCACTTCTGGCTATAGAGCCCTCAAAGGACCCCAGTGAAATCGATCAAATAAGGTACTTTATTATCGGTTCAATAAAATGCGACTGTTTGTACGTATGAATTTTTCTTTTCATAATTTTAAGTGGACATGAGATTTTCCAATCCTTATCTACTTGAATTCAGCGTGGTCTTTTGTAAGTAATAAATCTTGAAGTGGTAAGGAAATTGTGTTCTCTCTCTAACAGATATAAGCTGCATCTACTGATTCATTTGATGATTGGAAGACAAGTCCATATGATTCTTCATTCTTCATATGCTTAAGTTTCTTAGGTTTCACCAGCCATGGAGAATCTGGTTGCCTCTTGGTCACTTGATCCATATTCCAAATGATATGGCAATTCCATGTTCATCTACATAAAAGAAACTTCAGGCTTGATACCAATACAAGATTTTATAAACTCAAATCTCTCAGCTCACTATTTTGCTAAAGAGAATTTCAAAACTTGTTCTATTTTTCCATCATTAACGGGCAGAATAAGACCACGGCCATTCACATGGCTCATATTATTCAAAGTAAGAAATTGCTTAGAAGATCTTTAAAATGAGCTGACGTTCTAAAGGGACATTGTAGGGATAAGGATGATAACCAAGGTGTATTTCATGGCTCAGTATACCAATCTCTACCTTATCAAACCACCCAGAATAATGACCCAATTCCTTCTACTATTCCACACCGAGGTTGCTTATAATTATACCCACTCAGGACATAAAGAGAGGGTGTTTTTGCAGCCATACAGGCTGAAAAAGGAATGAGAAGAAGAACAAGGAAAGCAACTGCAAGTGGAAGCACAAAGCATGAAGGCACAGTCCGTTCTCTCTCAAATATATGGCAAAAACACACGTGAATGACAAAGTTAAAGAGGGCAGTATATATAGGATATGTTAGGGCATAGTAATGGGCCAAGCCTAATATTGATACGATAAGTAGGCAAAGTATAGCAAGCCATCCAATGAGTGAGGAACCGGACCATGGGCATCTCTAATTAATTATACTGCTTCCAACGGTCCCAAATAGTTTTAGGATTGGGTCATCAATGTTAGGTGTTGATATTTAATTCAGTCATTTGGACAATGTCGACTGAATGTTTCAACAAGTGACATCATAGTCCGGGAGGTTGTTTGATAACAATTTGACCAACAGACATGTTGTTGTTTATGTTGGGGAGATTGAGAACAAATGCTTTGTTATTCCATTAACCAACCTTCATTTCAAAATTTGATGAGTCAAGCTGAAGAAGAATTTGGCCCAATAGGCTGCCTCACTATTTCATGCAGGGAGGATATATTCACTGATCTTACGTCTCATTAAAGTAGAATATGAGATGATAAACTAACGGTTCTTTGTAGAACATAATTTTGTAAAGGAATAGCTTATAGGGTTTTTTCTTGCTTTTCGATTCATTATTCTCTCAACAAGGGAGGCGTTTGAGAGGGGTGCATTGTCTTACGAAAAGTGAAAACACAAAGTGGATTCAGTTTATATAAAGCATCACTTGATTGAAATTTTAGACCGAAAATTTATTGTAATTTGAGATTCCATCCATTATGGAGTTTGTTGGTTGTTGGGTGTTGTAGAAAACCCGTGATAGCTCTAATACCAATTGTTAGGAAATAAAGGAACGAGAATAATATGACAGTATGAAAATCAAATAAGAACGTAAGATTTATGTAAAAAAGATTCACGGACAAAAGAGGAGAATTTATTAAATTACAAATTATTGTGTAGAATGTAAGGATTTTTTTAGAGGTTTACTCATATATAGTGTAACGAATAGCCTAAGATGTGATGGAGTTCAATTTTAACAAGTCTATACAATAATGGAGTGTAGGATAAAATAGGATTTAAAAATCTGTCAAAAATTGCGAATTTTTTATTACCAAATAAGACAGTCACTCGATCGGCAGTCTCGTGACTATCCAGTGGTGGCTAGCAGCTCAAGCGACATTCCTGTTTTGAGTGATCGAGTTATTGTTGAGTGCATAGCAAGTGCCTCTTCATCAATTCCATTTCCCTTGCATGATTTATTCATCTCCTATTTCAAGTTTTCTTCAAGTCCAAAATCCCGAACTCCCAAATTGAATTCTAATAGGAATTTTCAAACAGACTTCAACTAGAATTCCCAACAAGACTTCAAATAGTTCTCAAATAGAATTTGGGTCACACACTACAAACTCCACCTTGACGCGAATTCTACTGCAATGAAAAAAACTTCAAAAATTCTCAACCTAGAGACAAATTCCATCGCAAAGAATAAACCTTAATTTTTCAAGAACAAATTCTCCACAACTTCTTGAACAGAAAATTCTCTACCTTTTCCACAAAGCCTAACTAGGACAAACTTAATAAGTGAATATCAACTAAATCCAAGCACTGTTTAGCAAGATTATCTTGGGTGCCAGATTTTCTCTAATTATCACCACGAGCAACAAGCTCACAAACAACTCAATAATTTCCAAACGTGGCAAAAATATATCTTGTAGCGGAATCAACACAAGTAACTGTTTCTGTAGAAGGTTTTTTTACTGGATTCAATACCTTCAAACACATTTACAATATAAACAACTAAATCATCTTTTCCGTACCTTTGTGGAGGCCTAATATTTCTTCTAGGTCTATTTCTAGCAATTGAATACCATGAAACCACTAGTAGTGTGGTAAGGCAACATTACCCTTAACTTTTGAACTCGAATGAGATGTATTATTTAATATAAGCCCAAACCAAACTCAAAATTTACTTGAGTGCCTAATTTCTACTGATTGGTGTCCAAAATTTTGTAGAACCCTGCAAGACACATAACTGCATAGTTTTCTATCCCTTCATCACACTAAGGGTACCTTTACTTACCTTCAGGACTCCACATTCACTAGTATATTTGTACCCTTCTAAATAAAGAGTGCTCAAGGTGATCAGATTTCATTCAAACCTGAAACATGTATCACCTGATTAAATTTCTTGACAATCCCACCATACATTTTAATTCTGACACTTTCAATACAAGCTATTTTAAAATATGGATTATTTTTCATTACCACAACACATTTTGCAATTATTTCATATGTTGAAAACAATCCTAATTAGGACATGTATAAAAAGTGCAAGCTGTATTAAGAATTCAATCATCGTCAAATTTGGAGTCGCTATAAGAAATAACCAAAAGTCCTTCATCATTGTAATAATCTTTTCCAATACTAGCTTCATCTGAAGTTTCTGGTTGTTTTTCTTTCTAATTTGTAATAGCTAAATTTTCCTTATTCTCTAACGTATAACAATCCTTCTTAATGTGCCCCCTTTTCTTATAATAATTATAGATTTTATTACTATAAAAACTTTAATTTACCCCTCACATAACTACCATGAACAACAAGGCCATCTCCATGAGCTTTAGATCCAATAGAATGCTTCACCATCTCATTTAAAAACATATCATCATATACCTTTTTAACTGTGAGAGTATGACTTTATAAGATTTTGTGTCTCTAAATGACATGTATGATGTTTGTAGCAAACACAATAATACCAACCTTCAATCTTTTTCATCGTACTTGACATCCAAGGTCTATAAGTCAGCGAAAATTTCCTTAAAAATAGTTAGATAATCTTCTAGCTATATATTTTCTTTTATAAGATGATAATACAATCACTGCTTTAAATGTAATTTGCAAGTTAGACATTTCATCATGCATAATTGCTTCAATTTCGACCATAATATAATAGCAATTTTTTCTTTAAAACGTCCTAAAGAATACGATTCGAAAGATGAAGATGAATATGTGACAAGGCATTTCGATCCTTGCATTGTTTCTTTTCCATCACCCAAGTTGATGCCATTTTATCAAATCCTAACAAAGCATCATCAAAATCAATCTAAGCAAGAACTGGTCATATCTTTACCTATCATAATGAAAATCTTGTGCTGCGATACAAAAACGGATTAAAAATATGTCATGGTTGCCATCACAAAAAATAAATCTCAAACTGAGTTGATCAAACCTAGCTCTGTTACCACTTATTAGAAAATGTGTGATAGCTCAATATCGCTTGTCAAGAAATAAAGGAACGTGATTAATATGGTAAATAAAATCAAACAAGAAGATAAGATTTACATAGAAAAAATCCATGAAAAAAAGTGGAGAATTTATTAATATCAAAATGGAGAATTACAAATTATTGTGTAGCATGTAAGGATTGTTTTTAGAGGTTTGCTCATATATATAGTGCTAAGAAGAGCTTAACATATGGTATAGCTCACCTATAATAAGCCTATATAATAATGGAATGTTTGGGATAAAATAAGATTTAAAAGTCTACCAAAAATTATGAATTTTCTATTCCAAGATAAAACTATAGGTCTTATGATGGTTGAGCGGTGATTGGCCACTCGAGCTGTTGCCTGGCGGTTATGAGTGCTATCATTCCTGTTCTGAGTACTCAAACGATTGCTGAGTTCCTATTCATTGTTTCCTTTCTTCCTTGCATGATTTCTTTTCCTCTTATTGCAACTTGGACTCCAAAACGAACACCAAACTCCCAATTGAACTTTCATATTGAATTTCTAGACTCCCAAGTAGACTTCAACTAGAATTCCTACTAGATATCAAATAAAATTTCAAATAATCTTCCGAATAGAATTTCCCAAGTCTAATGAGTTATTTCCCTTGAATCCAATTTCTTTTCTTATTTATTTATTTATGAACTTAACACTCACTAATGGTGGGCTTAACTGCTTGCTAAGGTTTCAAGCCCCTCTGTATTACCAATGTTCTAGCTTAAGCAATTTTGAGACATTTGTTTCTTATCGTGACATAGTTCTATAGGAAGGCTACTTCATGCAAATGAAAGATAGCTTCAATCTAGTTATTTTAAATGAATTCTATAATTTGGGCAAGTTGTTCTTTTGTGCTAAAGAAAATTCATTCAGCTTACAGTTATGAGAAGTGTTGATGATAGAAATCTAATCAACAAATCCTAAAGTCTCTAACTTTGACGCTCAAATAGGAGTAAGAAGGGAAATAGAGAGGAAGATATTTGAATTGAATGCATTTCTCTTCCAGTGATGGGGTATTTATAGATTTTCCTTCTAGTATAGAGGCAATCTAGTCATCTTAGAAGAATGATAGATAGCAGCTCCTTATTAGTTTACTAGTAACTCATTTTGTTAAATGTGTCACGCTTTAAGTGAATATTGACATCCTATGATTAGACTGGATCATGGAGTGACTCGCATTTATTTTAAGGAAACCTTTCATGCATTCATTACCTTCGTATATTGCTATATGCTTCGTAGGGAATTCGAAAATGTTTCGCAGAGTGAATTTTTTGTGTTAACAAGGAGTATTAAAACTTCTTATTTGTAGTGATAACTCTAATCATATTACAGTAATAAAACTAATCATGAAGGAAATGAATGATGAGAAATTGTTCCTAACGTTGGAACAATCGTTCCGATGAGGATTGCACAAGATTTGAAGTTGGAGATGACTTTGAAAGATTGCAAAGACTTGAAAGATCAAACTGAGTTCCACAACATGTTACTATGTCGTTCTTGAGACATTATTATGCCTTTACTACATTGAGATGTGCTAGAATAAGCAAGCATGACATAGGATAGAAATGTCGGCTGCAAATGAATGAGGATGATTAGTGTCTAAAAGTGCTTCAAAGATATATCATTTACAAAGCATTTTACATTTACTTTGTTTAAAAACACTAAAGTTTGTCTCTAATTTCAATTCACTTGCCATATATTCAATTTCCATAAATACATGGTTAAAAATGCAATTAATCAAAATACGTATTTAAATACATGTTGACATGAGTATTGTACTTTTGAAAGAGTATTTATTTGATGTATTTCACATGTATTTCCAAGGTAGAACAATTGGAGCAAGTAGAGAAAAGATGTTGAAAAGTCAAAAATGATTAGCTATCTTGAGCAAGATACCGTTGTCTCGATTAAATGGTCATAACTCGAGCTGTAAATATCGAAATAAGGTGATTCAAGTTGGGTTGGAAAGATAAGATATGCATCTACAACTTTCATGTTTACCAAGAAGTCAAATTCGCATCAAAAGGTAGCCAAAATTACCGTGAAAAGTTCAACTTGTTACCTGCCGGATACAGGTTTTCTACCTGTGAAGCAGCACTCATTGTTTTGGCCATATTTGGAGCTATAGAGATCCAATGGACCTAATATTTATACCAATGGAAAGCTAACGCAAGTGGAAACAATTTATTTTTGATTACAAGTCCAAATTCACTGCATAAAGTATCTGAAAATTGACATCAATTTGTATGTTCCAGCTGTCTTAAAGTTGGATGGAAACAAGTTGCATTGTCCACTTGTATTTTGGATGTTCCCTTGCCTATAAGAGGGGAACTTGGCCAAGATTTTGAGGGCATCAATTCGTCTTCATCATATTCTAGTTTCCTTCATTTTCTTTGTAACATTTTACTATGTATTTCTAAACATTTATCTAAAGCTAGGGGTGAAACTTTGGTGAATGCATAGTATTATCTTTGATCTTTCACTTTGTTCTTCAAGTTTATCTTCTTACTTGGTTGAAGTATATGTTTTACAAATGGTTTTGGCTTGTTAAAGGCTTTGATTTATTGTTGACAAATTTTGGTACAATAAATGTTTAGATAATCTCTACATACCAACAAGTTATTTGGGCATATTCTCTCGAACAATTATCAAGAACTATCTTTTAATATATTTGAGACCAATGTTTTATCTTCCATGTGAGATCACGCTAGTTGATTTTCATATGAGTTTAATAAAAGGTTAAGAATAATTTCTACTCATTTATTCAAAGTGAATCCCCAACGCTCTAGTGTTTTTATTCATCGTATTTCCACCAACTATTCACTACTCATAGACTAGTTTATTTCCTTCCATTTCCTTATGGTTCGATCTCGGACTTCCAAGTTTACTACTTGAGACAACCTGCACTTGAGTTTACAACCTTAAAGTTGTAGTAGAAGACAACTCGGAAAGCATAGAAGAATAAGCTTGAATATAAGCAGACATGACAAAATGAATGGACTTGCTCGGCTCGACTAAGCTTACCCGCAAATGGACCGGCCCAAGAATAAGCTCATAACTAGATTGGGCAAGTTAATGAGTTGCTACCAATAATACTGGGCCAATCTGATTTTTGCACATAAACATGATGGTTAACCACTGGACGCATGTTCATAAAAAAAAACAAACAAAAAACAAAAATCAAAAAAAAAAAAAAAAAAAAAAAAAAAAAGAAAAAAAAAAAAAAAAAAAAAAAGAAAAAAAAAAAAAAAAAAAAAAAGAAAAAAAAAAAAAAAAAAAAAAAGAAAAAAAAAAAAAAAAAAAAAAAGAAAAAAAAAAAAAAAAAAAAAAAGAAAAAAAAAAAAAAAAAAAAAAATAAAAAAAAAAAAAAAAAAAAAAAAAAAAAAAAAAAAAAAAAAAAAAAAAAAAGTTAAAGTAGAGAGAAATTTCTCTCTTCACATTCCAACTTCTTGCATCAAATGATGTATTAATGACAACTATATTTAAATAAGAATTGACAAAGTCTAGAAATGGTAGGCTTGTCAATCAAATGATTTTTTATTTTTTTTATGAATGAGATATGACATAATTCATTTTTATTTAAAAAATCAGTTAAAGTTGGGAACTTGTTATTTATTTTCTTTTTTGGCATTGTTAAATTATGACCGTTGCTAAATTGTCAATTTTTGAATTTATATACAAGGATCTAGTCATTCATATTAAATATTATAATTAAAGTCCTCTTCACTTTTTAATACACAGTCTTGCCTTTCAGTTTCTTGTCTACATTATTATTTTTGAAAAATTTCGAAATTATTATTTACCCTGTTCACAGTTTTTTGATTTAATTTTCTATATTTTTAATATTCTTTTCAGTTATTAATTTATTACACTCTTGATTTTTTTAATTAATTACACATAGTTCATAAATAATTCTCTTTTCTTTTATCAATATTTTTAAATTAAGGAATTACATGTTTTCCATACTGGTGATTTGAATTTATGAAATAGTGGCTCTCCAATACATTTGGAAGATGATGCTTCAAATATTGGACCATCTAGTACGTTAGAAAAAAAAAACAAATATTGGATGTTTGGAAAAATTTCACAGTAGATGCAACTCGTGGAAAAACAATATGTAGTATTTGTTTAAAGGCTGATGCATAGCGGGTCAGGGCACTGGCATGTTGCAGTGACATAAAGTTTCTCATCTTAACGAAATAGGACATTTAGACCATAGACCGACACAAATTACTTCTTTTAGAGGTGTTGGTGGATCAATTACTTTTACTAACTTTTCTTATTCCTATGAACAGATAAGATTTTGAATGTCCGAATTTTTGGTAGCCAGTGAGATATCCTTCACTTTTGTAGAAGATCAATACCTTGAGGAGTTTATGCAAAAATATGTTCAATCCTCTTATCAAAGTGAAAGTATAACTACTATTCGTTCTGATTGCATGAAATTATTTCATACAATGAAAGATAATTTAATAAATCAATTTAATGACTTTGAAGGAATTATGTGTTTTCAACTGATTGTTGGTCCGAACATAATCACAACTGATTGCATTTGTGTCACTGCACATTATATAGATAATAATTGGTTATTACAAAAAAAAATTATTGTTTTTTATTTACTAGAATATCTACATAATGGTCTAAATTTATGTTATAATTTATTCCAAGTTTTTAATGATTTTGGTGTTCAAATAAATTATCTAGTATTAGTTTTGATAATGCTAAGCAAAATACTACATTCATTGACCTTTTGATTAGAACTCATAAACCACTGTTTGATTCTAAATTGTGTGCCTCATATATTTAATTAAGTTGTCCAAGATGATTTGAAATTAATAGAATCACAAATATAAAAATTTAGACAGGCAATTAATTATATTTCTTTTTCAAATTCTAGACAACAAGATTTTGGAAAATTTTGCAATAATTTTGGATTAAAAAAGAAGAAATTTCTCGATGATGTACCGAATAGATGGAATTCAACTTTTCTCGTGTTAAAATCATATATTAGTTGTACTAACTCTATTAATGTGTATGTAATTTCGAAGCAAGACCAATTTCATATTGATGATTCAGATTGGGAATCAACATTCAAGGTTATGAAAATTTTGAAGCCTTTTTATAAGACAACAAAGGCTTCTTCGGGGGTTTATTACACAACAAGTTGTATTGTTCTTCAACATTTGATACAAATTGCTAATCAATTTTCAAGCTGTAGAGATTAACCATTTTTTACTGACATAGTTGGAACAATGGAGAAAAAATTTCGAAAATATTATGAAAACATGCCACTTATTTTTCCGGCAGTAGCAATTAGAGACCTTCGAATTAAATTATTAGGGGTTCAATGTGCTATAGAGCAACTTTTAGAAAACTTATCTTTTAAGATAAATCTCACGAATTGGGAATTAGAACATTTTCTTAATGAACTATACAACTATTATTCTAGTAAATATGAAAACAACGAAACTGTTCTGCGAGTTCAACTATACTCTCTAAAGTGAAATCGTTTTTTTTTTCTTTTCATATGATAGCTCAGAAAAGTCATGGTAGTTGTTTTTCTTCTGCAAGTTCAAACAATAACATCAACGCTACACCTGTAGAATTGGAAATATATTATAATTTTGATCACTATAGTTTAATTTCTGGAGATGAGATATTAAATTTGGATATTTTACGATGGTGAAAATTAAATGAACGATCTTATTCAATATTATCAAAAATGGCATGTGAACTACAAATAGTTCCATTCTCTACAGTAGTATCCGATCTTGTTTTTAGTGCAAGTGACAGTACTAGAAGAAAGAAGATTAAGGCTCAAGAAAGATATTTTGGAAGTACTCCTTTGTATAAAAGATTGGCTATTTGTTGAAAGGAGAATACAAGATAAAATTATTGATGGCATAGCTAAAGACTTTAGAACTCTCACAATGGAAGATTGATCGGCAAGCAAAAAATAATTTAAACAACTCAATAAAGTTAAGTGCCAACCTAGTTGGTATTTACTTAAACTATATAGATACAAATAATTCATAGTGAAGTAAGTGCCAACTAGTTGGAACATACTTAGACGATAGAATGTACAAGGTTGCAAATTATTTTTGTTCACTAGTTTTGTTTACAAAGGTAGAACATATATATTAATGTCAATTAGTCATAGAAAGTCAATGTAATTTATTAATTTAGTTTTAATAATAATAATAATAATAATAATAATAATAATAATAATATATGTAAATTTATATATTTGTATTTTTATATTATCATTTTGCATCGATTATATGATTACAATAAAAAAAAAAAAAAACCAAATGAATTACAGTGTCATATCATCAAAAAAGGTATACAAATTAATAATTCAAAATTACATTAAGGAAAGAAGTTTAAACGCGTACCTTAAAGTTAAACAACATTTCATTTATAATTTAAAATGAATACTTGAATCTTGAAGGAAAAGGCTACAAGCTGTTGGTTGTACTTTCACATGCATCAATCATTAAAGTGGCAATGAAAATTGAAAAATAAAAAGTTGAGCTAGTAGCCTAGTACCATCCACTTTCACCTGTCAAATATTTGCCATTGATAGAGTAGGCATTAGACTTTTTCAAATTCCAAAGAACTTTAATATAAACAAAATTTGCTTCCATTCCCCAAAATTTAAATTAAATAGAACATGCGGTCCTAACCTGATCTTAACCGAGCCGTCACAGTGGTGGGCTTATGGCCCAATTTGGTCTTCTATAATATATTATAGTTTGGGATTGATTCAAGTAATATATCTCAGCTGTTAAGTATGCACCAAATCAATTTTTAGAGATTAAGTTTCAAAATGCAAAATTCAGGTTTTTATTTTGTTTTAGTTCTAAAAAATAATATTATCAAATTAAATTAATCTACCCATACCCACTCCAACCATCCCCACTTTACTTGTCGGCATCTACTCTCCATTGACTTCTTTGACCTCCATCCCATTGGTGACTTCTTCTCGGTTTGCAAACTAATCAACGCTCAACAACGTCTAAGTTCGTCGGTGACTGAGAGTAACCAGTGTTGGTATAACTTAAAATGCTTTTTTAAAATTGAAAATTGAAACACAACTCCTTATGTAATTTATAGAGTACTACTTACTGGAGCAAAATAGCTTGAATTCTCATTGCTGAAATTTGGTTAATTGAATTTGAACCCAATCTCCACCGATTGAGTTCGAAGAAATTAATGGCATGTGACCAGATCTCTTGCATTTGGGACTTGTGACTTATAAACTTTGACATGTGACTTGATCCAATAGCCTATAACCAAATCTTTTGGATATGTGAAATGTGACCTGAGCTAATGGCATGTGACTAACTCTCTTTAATCTGTAACCTGTGACCTATGCACTTGACGTGTGACCTATGACCTGATGTAATAGCCAGTGAATAAATCTCTTAGGTATGTAATCAAATCTCTTAAATCTGTGACCTATGACATATGCACTTTGACATATGCCTTGTTATATGTGACCATGGCCTAATCCAATGGGAGGTGAACAAATCTCTTGGATATGTGATTTGTGACCCGATCAATTGCCTGTAACCAAATCTTTTGAATCTGTAACATGTGACCTTCGCAATTAGATGGGTCACATATTCAATAGACTTGGTCACGAAAATTCAGTCAGCTAAGACATAAACACCACCACCCACAACCTATGGACATTGATCTACCACCAACATTCCACCATAACCACCATTGTAACACTTCACTACAACTACCACTATCTCTCTACGTCCATCACCATTAACAACCCAACAACTAAGTAAATCACTAATATCGGAACTCCAATAAAGCATCAAATCAGAGGCACAAGGTGGCGACCAAAAGCTGTGGTTACCGTGAGTGACGACAGCCATGTGGTAGCAACAACAGCACCGTTCACGCTGCCTTACACTGACTAACCCAAAGCTAAATCGTAGCTACCTAACACCAAATTTGAAGTTTAACAAATTGTGAGCATTGGTGACTTCTCCTAGGTCGAGTTTATTTGAAATTAAGTTGGAATCTCAATTTTCTGATTGGGTTAGCCTAGGATAGAGCTTATTAGAATCGTCGCTGCAAGGCACTTAGATCGCTTCCACATCACACAGCAAATAAGCACCGTGTGCCGCTGTGCTGGCCTCATTGGTTGGAGCTCTGGCAATGAAGAGGAAAAATCATAACTCAGGCGCTAATTTTTTTTTTTTTTTTTTTTTTTACCAATACCTAATTTGTGCTTAAGTAAACTTAATACATGATTTTAGAATTTTCATCTTTAAATATCTAGTGTGGTGTAATTTTCCCTTGATTCAAGCCAAAAAACGACATGGGCCTGGTTGATAGCATTATCAAGCTCGTGCCAGTCTAGCTTGCAGGTGGACTAGTTCGGGTTGGCCCGTTCTTTTCTACATGTCTAAATACAAGAGAGGCTAATATTCAACCTCGTAGAATAACACAATATTTTATAAGAATAATGAATGCAAAAAAAAAAAAAAAATACTAGAGACGAATAAAGAGAGTTTTATAATTAATGCATCTGTATTTTGTTGTCTTCTTCAATGTAGATAATATAATCTATTTATAGATTTCTATTGCAACTCTTCAAACAAAAATGACTCATGTGAAAAGCAGGCAAAACGCCCCCGCGCCCAACAGAAAACACACACACACACACACACACACACACACTAACTTGATTCCATCTTCTTGGCTTACTTCTTACCGAACCAATAACACATACCCTAATATCTAAAAAAATATTATGAATATTTTGAAAATATAAACAATCATCCGCCATTTTAAAAAGAGAATTAGGTTTCAAAAAAAAAAAAAAAAATTTAATACAAGCTTCAAGTTCATGTTTAGTTTATGGTGTCTTTTGGATTTTAACCTCTTACTCAGTGATAATTTTCAAAGCTTAATCAAGTTAACTGGTAGACAAGATTTGAGCTAGTGATCTTATAACACTAGTGGGAAAAACCTACTAAAACGTGAATTGATCTTGTGCCTTTTATTGTGAATTTTCATGAATATCATAACCATTCAGTCTATTCCAGACACTCTGAGAACGACACCATCCTCAATATTCATATCTATTAACTGATATATATATATATATATATATATATATATATATATACACACATTGAAAGCTTATTAGCTTGAATCATACTACAATAACATAACCCTTAACATAATGGTTGACATAATGTTATATGACACTGCATCGTTAGACTGTTTTAAAATATAGTTAATTTTTTCATCCAATCACATGTTGCCAATGCCTATTCTGTCGACACTTTTTGGCGAAATGTTATAACCCAATTAGCTTATCATTTGTTTCTCTTCTTACGTATACCAAGCACATTCTCATCGAGACAAGCCGTGCGCGTGAAAAATATATTTTACATGCTTATTTAGACTTCCAAACTCGCATAAATATTGATTTATTGGGCCAATTTCTATTCATAGTTGGGTATATATTGTTTTTTTGTATGTAAAAACCCAGACTAACAGTAAATCGAGAACTATGAGATCAATTGGAGTTAATTAAGAAAGTAGGGACAAATTTCATTTTCTTATACTTTCATTTGCAGCAAAACCTAATGGATATTCAAAATTCAAGTCTAGATAATTTTATAAAAACTTTACAAATTCATAGTTTTAATGCAACCCAATAGAATTTTTTTTTTTTTTTTTTTTTAATATTTCATAAAAATTCAATTTTTTTTTTTTTTTTTATGTTGAAAAAAAAAAAAAAAAAAATTAAATTTTTATAAAAATTTAATTTTTTTTTTTTTTTTTTTTTTTTTTTTTTGTTTCCAAAGTGGTAGACCATAAAAATCAAGATCCATGAAGATTAGTAAAGATAATCATATTATAAAGACATGTACTTTGATATATAATGTTATACAGATTTTTTAAGAATTAATTTTTCATCGATATTTTACCATTTATGCTAGTTTATCTTTTATTTGTCTTCGCCTTTATGAGTAGATTTTGAGTTTTAGAGTAAATTTTTACCTGTTACCTTATTTAATTATTTTTTCGTATTGTTAGATTACAACAATGACAATTGGTTTCACACACTATTTTTATTTGTTTCCAATCTATAAGTAGTTTCATACTTTAATGTTATAATTTTTCTTAATATAAAGAATCGAACTAGACCCAAGCAAAATGGAATGGATTTGTTCAATTTCAGTTTGATTCTACAATAGTATATGGAATCAATGATTACATTTGTAAGACTCCCATTGACATTGGGTTAGGTTCAATTTCCTTCAAGACTGAAGCGAACCAGACTGCGCTCACTTCTATTGGAATGCCACTCAGCCCTGTCCCCAACATGGGCTGGCGTTCCCATCCCCGACTATATTTTCCTTTGTTCATTTTCAGACTATTAAGTAGGGACTCTTTGAGTATCCTTCGAGGCAACACAAGGATTGTAAAAGGAGAAATTAGGTCAAGAAAAGATCACGCTTTACATCCATAGCATAGAGATTTCTTCGGGAGAGGAAGAAAAACGTTTTTGCATTAGGGTCAGAGGTGTTCAAGATTGAAGATGAGGGGGTCTTGGTGCAATATTAATTCTTTATTTCATCTTGTATTTTTCCATATTTCGGCAAGGTATTTTCAATCTAATAGATTTGTTCATCGTTCAATATGTGTAACTAACTTATTAGTTAGGATGATTGATGTAACCTCGTAGGAACCCTTATTTAATACTATCAAGTTCTTTCTCCTCTTTTATCATTCTAGTATTGTTTTTGTTATAATTCTCAATGCTTGGAACACATAGGTACTAATGTGTCGATTTGCGAATGGTAATGGATCGAGAGATCAGTTGTTTATTTATACCATGTAGTAAAAATGTTCAATTGGGAAAAAGGTAGAGATGTACTTTTACTATTGTTAAGGTCCTTTACTAATTTCCTTTGTGATTTAATGCGCTTAATTAAAGAATAATTCAGATTCACATTAAGAGATATAGTGAATTGACTGAACTAAGTAGGATTCATTTAAACATGAGAGAGGTGAATTAATTAGTTAAGAGCAATTCGACCTGATACAAGTGTTCAATATTGTTGGAACTTGACGGGAAAATTAAGGAGTGATGTAGTCACTTTTGAAAACCTCCCAAGGACTCACAGGGTCTTGATCATCACATATTAGGGCACATAGTCCTCGGGGTGATATACTCGACGAGTGGCGATTTACATCCTTGTGATCTGGTCGGTAGTGTTCTCGGACATAAGTCCTCGGGCATCCTGTTGATATATGGGGTTTATGAGTCCTCAATCTATTCCCTTCATACCGAACCCCTTTTTTATCAGGCCCATAAGAAGTCTTACCTCCTAAGGACTCATATAAATTCCCTGTCTAACTTAAGCATCGGAGGGGAACAAGAACATACCTCATTGCCTTTGTTTTAGGTACCGGAAGGCTCTATCCGTGCTCTTTCTTAGTCCTCAAGTTCGAGAGGTCTACCAGGATGATTTTGGCTAGCATCATTGGCGCCGTTTGTGAGAAACGCTACCAAAAGCTATGTTGAACACACGTTTAGGTCTTCTTCCAACAAGCTCATCTGTTCCAGATCCTCCACCTCCCCCTGAAGGTCATTATGTCCCTCAAGAAGAATCATCAGAGATGCTAGCTCCTTAGCCAGCCTTCGTTACCGATGAAGCTTTCGAAGAGCTCCACAATAATAATCATATATACCGATGCTTGAAGGTGGTTTTGTAACGGATGCTCAAGCTCGGGCCCATAACCCATTCTTGACGAGGAGGGGTTGGAACCTCGGGTGTACCCCATTTCGCCTAGGGGGCCTAATGCAGAAGGTTAAGGGTAGAATAGGTTTTACCCTTAACACCCTGTTCACTCCTGAGGTATTATCATTTTCCCTACAGGACAGATTCAAGTATCCCCGTATAAAAGAATATGATGGAACTACCGACCCTATCAACCATCTCAATATCTATACCGACGTCATGATCCTGCAAGTTGCTCTAGACCTGGCAATGTGCAAAGCTTTTCCTTAAATGTTGACCCACGCAGCCAGGGACTGGTTCTCAACCTTAGAGCCCAATACCATAGCCTCTTTCTCATATCTGGTCGATAAGTTATCTGCCTTCTTTGCTAGTAGTAAGCGCATCAGAAAGACAGCGACTTTCCTCATGCAACTTCGTCAAGGGCAGAATGAAACCCTACATGACTTCATGAAGATGTTTGATAAAGAAAGGCTTCAGATCCTCGATCTCCATATCACAACAGCAGTTTCCACCCTCACACATGTTATAAGATATGAGGCATTCAAGATGAGTTTATCAAAAACTCTCCCAAAGTTAGTGACTAAGCTTCTGACCCAAGGAGAAAAATACATTAATGTGGAAGAAATATTGAATCCAAAGAGAGTTGGTCCGACTTATGATGGGGCCAAGCCTAGGAGGCAGCGTGAGGTGAATCTATAATAAGACCTTGCCAAAGAAAAGCAGAAGCAGGGTACACCACCAACATTTACACATCTGAACACCTCTAGGTCGAACATAGTGATGGAAATCAAAGATATGAAGGAGTTCAAGTGGCCACTGAGGTTGAGGTCTCCCCCTGAGGCCAGGGACAAAAACAAGTATTGTAACTACCACCGTGACCATGGGCATACAACAGAGAATTGCATAACATTGCAACGTAAGGTTGAAGCTTTGATAAAAAGAGGATTCCTAAAGGAGTATATTAGGCATGACAAGCATCCCAAGAATGATCGCAACAATGGGAAGACCACAGAATTTGGGGGAGGTAACTAGCCAACAGCAGGTACCATCAACATTATAATCGGGAGGATTACCTCAAGAGAAGATTCAAATAGTGGGCGCAAATAATATGCCCGATGACACAGTTCTACACCAATGATAGCTCCCAATGACATGAAAGATATCACATTTGGATCAGAGGACTCAGAAGACATATCATACCCCCATGACCATGCCTTTGTCAATTTGCCATCATCGCCAACTTTGAAGTAAGGAAGGTCTTGGTTGACAATGGAAGTGCGGCCAATGTACTGTCCCAAGAGGCCTTCATAAAGATGGGTATTTTTGTTAACCAGCTCTAGGCAGTCAAAATACCACTCCAGGGATTTGGGGATGGAACAATCATCCCAAAAGGAATCATTTATCTTCTCCTAACGTTGGGCTCAGGACAAAAGCAGGTGACAAAAGTCACTCTCTTCCATGTAGTCCATGCTCCGATGGCTTACAACGCCATCATCAGGAGACCACAGCTCAAAAAAATCAGGGCCATTGTATCCACATTCCATCTTCTTATGAAGTTTTCCATAAGTGACGGTATAGGGATCGTGCATGGTGATCAGAAAGCAGCAATACAGTGCTATGTTAATTGTGTTTGAGGAATGAGCACTGATATCATACAAGTATCGACCCCTGAGCTCGAGCTCGAGAACTAAGAAAAAATTGTCCTAGAAGAAGAGCTGATAGAGGTCGGGGTCGAGCATAGCGAAGATTGATGCTCACCTAGGATTTTTTTTTTGTTTCAATTTTAGCTCATTTAGTTTAGTTTACTTGGGTTTGCAAGCCCTACGCTTTTTTAGCTAATTTACCTTTATTTAGCCTAGTATACCCTATACATTTTCTTATTTACTTAGATAGTTATTTTGACAAAACCTAAGAGCTTATTTTGTCTCTAGAAAGTAGGGAAGTTTATATAAAAAGATTTGGTACCACATGACACGTGTTTTCTTCCAGAAGGAATACACCAAAAGAGACCTGTCATAAGCAGGCACCAAAAAAGACCTGCCATGAGCAGGCACAACAACAAAAAAAAAAAAATCCTGTCACGAACAGGCACTAAAAAAGACCTGCCATGAGCAGGTACCAAAAAAGACCTGTTACAAGCAAGCATCATCAAAAGACCTGCCACGAATAGGCGCCAAAAAAGACATGTCATGCACAGGCACCAAAGACCTGTCACGAGTAGGCATTATCAAAAGATCCGCCACGAATAGGCACTAAAAAAGACCTGTCACGTGTAGGCACCAAAGCCCTATCAAGAGCAGGCACATCATAAGACTTGCCACGAGTAGGCACCAAAGAAGACCTACCATGATCAGGCACCAAAAAATACATGTTACGAGTAGGCATCATCAAAAGACCTGCCACGAATAGGCACCAAAAAAGACCTGTCACGCACAGGCACCAAAGACCTATCACGAGCAGGCATCATCAAAAGATCCGCCATGAGTAGGCACAAAAAAAGACCGGTCACGTGCAGGTACCAAAGCCCTATCAAGAGCAGGCACCATCAAAAGACCTGCCACGAGTAGGCACCAAAGAAGACCTGCCACGAGCAGGCACCAAAGAAGACCTGTCACGAGCAGGCATCATCAAAATACTTACCACGAGTAGGCACCAAAAATGACTTGTCACACGCAGGCACCAAACCCCTATCAAGAGCAGGCACCATCAAAAGTCCTGTCATGAGAAGGTACCAAAGTCTTGCCCTGCGCAAGCATCAAAAGCCCTGTCATGCGTAGGCACCAAAGCCTTGTCACTAGTAGGCATTAAAGCCTTGCCTCGAGCAAGTACTCCAAGCCTTATCCCGTGCAAGTTCCCGAAATGCATCAAGTAAAAAACTCAACCACAGTTTATCCCGAGCTTGTCAGGCTCAAACTATTCTC
The DNA here is from genome assembly GCF_002742605.1 of Olea europaea var. sylvestris. Taxonomy (NCBI): domain Eukaryota; kingdom Viridiplantae; phylum Streptophyta; class Magnoliopsida; order Lamiales; family Oleaceae; genus Olea; species Olea europaea. The sequence goes on along the minus strand of NC_036241.1, from coordinate 9,225,307 downwards.
AAATCCATGAGAATAGAGCTCGTGATATCATTTCACGTTGGGCTCAGGGGCCTGTCCTCGAGCTAAATACATTATCAAATTCCAGCCACAAGGGCTCGAGATATTATTTTTAAATTGGGCTCGGGATATTATTTCAATTGGTCTCGGGGCTATGTCTTCGAGCTCAATACATTATCAAATCCTAGCCACAAGGTCTCGAGATATTATTTTAAAATGGGCTCGACCTAAGTCCTCGAGCTCATTTCATTGTCAAAATCCCAGCCACTGCACTTAGAATGTTATTTCAATTGAGCTCGGGCTATGTTATCGAGCTCAATTCATTGTCAAAATCCCAGCCACAAGGGCTCGGGATATTATTTCACATTGGGCTTGGAGGGCCTGTCCTCGAGCTCAATACATTTGTCAAATTCTAGTCACAATGGCTCGGGATATTATTTTCAAATGGGGCTCGGGCTATGTCCTCGAGCTCACACATGTCAAATCCCAGCCATAAGGGCTCGAGATATTATTTTAAATGAGGCTTGGGCTATGTCCTCGAGCTCAATTCATTGCCAAAATGCCAGCCACAAGGCTCAGGATATTATTCACATTGGGCTCGGGGGCGTTTCCTCGAGCTCAATGCATTTTCAAATCCCAACCACAAGGGCTCGGGATATTATTTCACATTGGGCTCAGGGTCTGTCATCGAGCTTAATACATTATCAAATCCTAGCAACAAGGGCTCGGGATATTATTTTACATTGGGCTTGGGAGCCTCTCCTTAACATCAATCCATTGTCAAATCCTAACCACAAGAGTTCGGGAAAAGTATCTCACATTGGCTTGAGACTATCCTTGAGCTCAATACACTCTCTAATCCTAAGGGCTTGGGATAATTATCGTACATTGAGTTCGGGCTATGTCTCTTATAAGAACCATTTTTTATTCGTCGAGTTTATTCTTTTCAAAATTTTTAAATAAAGCTCGAGGTCGAGCTCCTTCTTTTCAACTTCTATACATGGTAGGGGTCAAGCCCTTACTTTAGAATTTTTCAACAAAGCTCCAAGTTAAGCTCCTTCAATTCATATCTTGAAAAGCTCAGGTCGAGCTCTTTCATTTCAAAATTTTAATAAAGCTCGAACTCAAGCCCTTCTTTTTAAATTTTAAACAAAGTGGGGATCCATCCCTTACCTTAAAACTTGTTCGAGGTCGAGCTCTTTCATTTTAAATTTTGGTAAAGCTCGAGGTCAAGCTCATTCATGCCAAAACCCTTTACAATGAATATGGATCAAGCCCTTCCTTTTTAAATTTATTAACGAGCTTAAGGTCGACCTTCATTCTTTCAAAATTTTCAACGAGATAGGGATCAAGCCCTTCCTTTCAAAATTTATTAACGAGCTCAAGGTCGAGCTTCATTCTTTCAAAAATTTTAACAAGATAGGGACTAAGCCCTTCCTTTAAAAATTAATGAGCCCGAGGTTGAGCTCTCCTCTTTCAAAATTTTTGACAAGGTTAAGGTCTAAACCTTTCAAAATTTTTGATGAGCTCGAGATCAAGCTCCTTACTTTAAAATTTTTAACAAGGCCTGTGTATAATTCTCTTTCAAAATTTTAACAATGTTGGGGTCGAGCCCCTTCCCTTCAAATTTTTAATAAGGTAAGGATTAAGAGTGCCTACCAACTCGTCATGAACTTGCTGACCTCTAGGCTTTGGCACGCCTATACCTTGGCATGAGCTCACGAACTCTTTAGCATGACCATGCCAACCTCTAGGCATAAGTATGACCACTCCTTGGCATGAGCTCGCCTACCTCTTGGCATGAGCGTACCCAACACCCGACATGCTTGGGAATCTCATCCCAGAATCTTTTATATCGCACAAGCCTCTGACATGGATGCATGGGGGCCAATGATGTAGTCATTTTCGGCAACCTCTCAAGGTTTGCTCATCACATATTGGGGCATATAGTCCTTGGGGTGCTACACTCAAGGAGTGATGACTTGCATCTTCATGATTTGGTCGATAGTGTCCTCGAGTATCCTTTTGATACACGGGATTCATGAGTCCTCGATCTATTCCCTTCATACCGAACCCCCCTTTTGTCAAGCCCATAATAAGTCTTACCTTCTAAGGACTCTAATATGATACAGACACTTCAACCCAGGACTCCTATGTCCATAAGAACTCTATGTCAACAATGCATCATTGGTCATGTAAATATATTACAAATAAAATACTCTTCTCAAGTAAGACTCTATTGGATAAAAACATCCAACTAATTCAATCCTGCTAGGAGTACAATACCTACCTCTATAAATACATGACCCAGGTCCATTATTCGGGTACATTTTTTAATACAATTTCAGTATACATTCTCATATAAATTCCCTTTCTAACCTAAGCATCGGAGGGGCGATGAGAACACACATTGTTGCCTTTGTTTTAGGTACCGGAAGGCTCTATTCGTGCTCTTTCGCAGTCCTCAAATTTGGGAGTCTACCAGGTACGATTTTTGATAGCATCAATAGCTTAAGTGAAATTATGAGCACTATCATTTTTCTTACAATTAAATATCAAAATTGTTAACTTGTATGTTTTTTAATTGTTTTCTTAGTTAATTTTAGTTTTAATAGAACCTTGCCTTCACTTTTTTATTTTTCTTCAAATTGGAGCTAGGCTTAGTTAAATTGATAACTAGATAGAAGTTAGTATGGAAACAATACTCTAATCATCAATATATTATTTGTTTATTGATACGCACACCTATGATTTTTATCGAACAATTTTTTGGTGCCACTGTCGGGGATTATTTTATTTGATATTGGTTTAAAATATTTTTAATTGTATGAATTTTATTATTTGTATCTTTATACAGAAAAGGTGTTTGGTGTACTTCTGCTTACAAGGTGAAAATCTTAAACCATTTGATCTAGATATTTTGCATACTCGTAGACGAAGATGCAAAAAATAAATAACACCAAAAAGAACAAAACATGCAATAGAACATAATGACCGAGGAAGAAGCTCAATTGGCCACTAATTTAGAAGTAATTCGATTAGATGCTCAACATGTTCAATTGCAGCTAGAAGTGCAGAAGTTAATGTATGAGAGTTGTACGTTTCACAGTTCTTAACCCCAGTAGCAGCTCTTAAGCATGCTAGCCTCATATATCATGATTATGGATGAAATGACTTCCAACTTAGGACCAATTTAATCAATGTATTGAGCAACAACCTTCAATTTTATGAGAAGGCACGTGGTAATCTGAATACTTGTATTTCTAGAGATCTATCAATGTGCTAAAATTTTCAATTTCAAGGGGTAATGAATGATGCTTTTATTCACATTGAGAAATGGCACACTAGAATGGTTGGATTTTGAATCACATGCTAGTAACCATTGATGATGACTTGGCAAAGAAGTTCTACGATAAATATTTTTCATCGGCCAAAGTAGCCAAAATGAAGCTGGGAATTCCTACCTTTCAACAACTTGATGGAGTAAGCTATCACGAGGCTTGTGAAAAATTCAAGTAGTTACTTAGAAAATATCTAAACCCGGGATCACGAAGGGTCAACAATTCTAATACTTCTATGCTGAACTCACTTCGTGTAAAATCTACAATAGACTCTTCAGTAAATGGTTCCATCCCAAATAAAATAGCGAATGAAGCATTGGATCTATTTGAATTGATTGCAAAGACACATTCGATGTTCTTTTTAGACCACGTAGTCCAACAGAAAATAGCTTGTGTACATGAGATAGACAGTACTTCAGGTACTTAAGCACAAATGCAGTGACTAGGTAAAACTTTTGGTGAAAGCACATGCATAGACAGTGAATACAGTCCATAAGAGAGAAGTGAGTAAAAATTGTGAGGCAAATCACTCCACTGAACAGTATATGCTGGCATCTCTAGAAGAACAGGTTAAGTTTGTGTGGAATAACTTACGTAAAAAATATAATCTGCTCTCACAAACATACAATCCAAGATGGAAAAGATACCCAAATTTCAGGTGGTATAGCAATTAAAAGTGTGGTAATTCCACTAATCCTCAGCAAAAGAGAAGATAAAGTTTGGGAAACGTTTCTACAGCGCATCCAGAGGGTACACAAAACTCTTGAGCAGGGTGAAGATAAATAAAATACTTCAGTAGGATGAAACAAATTATCAAAATCAGTCCAAGCCTCTACGTGAACTAAAGAGAGAGATTGGTCAGATACATTGCAATTATTAAAGACGACATCGTGTACTTTTCTAGCAACATTGAAAAATTCAAAAGAGTAAGTGTAGGCCATCAACACTACCAGGAGCAGGGTAAAGCTACCAATCCATATAAAAAGGCCAACTGCAAATGACAAACAATGGTTACTTGAAGATGCTAAAGTTGAGGAACAGTCTGAACCTACCAAAGAATTACGGGCCTATCCCTTTTTTCCCAAGGTTGAAAAAACCTTGATAAGTTTGCAAAAATCCTAGAAGTCTTTAAGAAGCTACACATGAATATTCCCTTCGCATATGCATAGAACAGAGTTCAACGATGCAAAATTTATGAAAGATATTCTATCCAACAAAAGAAAGATGGAAGAGTAAGAAAAGACCATTATAACTGAGACACGTACTGAAATTCTTCAAAGAAAAGGTACCTCCTAAGTTAAAATAACTGGATAGTGAAAGTTATGCAATTCGACCCAAATAACACTTAGAGGGGAGTTGGGGGTGAGTAGGTGTTTGCACATAATTTAAGCAAATTAATTAACAATTGTAACACGTCACAATTTTCAATTAGTCTAGATGAATTCACATGCAATCTACCATATGTTGAATTGCCACAATAATAAATTGCAGAAAAATAAATAACATAGGACATTTGATGACAGAGAAAACCTCTTGCAAGATTAAAAACTCCTCGCCCAAGTCAGTATGAATCCACTATAAATAAATCAACTTACAGTACCGCCAGACTCGACCAACACTAGTACTCTTTGACTTGCTAACTGTAGTTCCTAAAATCCTCTTGGATTGCGTGTTCTTGCACCAACTTTCGACTTTTTGATTTGTTCTATCTTCTGTAGATTCCCGAGAACTCCTTGTTCTCTAACAATCGGAACTTTGGTCACTTTCTTTGATCTTCAACCTCTGATAGATACTCAGAAAGTTTTAGTTTTTGGAGTTTGAATTTTTAGTTTTGATGTTTTTAGTTGGCAATCTCAATGATCGATGGATTGTATGAAATATGAAAAGTGTACATGTTTTCTGACAATGAACAATCCAAGGTTTTTCATGAAACGACACAGGTATTTATACAAAGGGCATTTTGGGTAGTTTAGTCTTGTTTAAATTCTAGAAAATCGCAATTAGTGTTTTCTCGAAGAGTGAGAAACCATGTTTCGCTCGATCGAGGTCTTGACGACAAGCTAGCGAACTCTATACTATTTTTGTCGTTCGAGCAATGTGTTGGTGAGAGGCAAGTGAAATTGCGAAAGCTCTTCTTTCCTTATTCTGAGCTTTATCCCTAACCTACCAACCAGTACTATATAAAATCGTACCTTACTCCTCAACTTTTGCATTTTTTAAATTTGGTCCTTTTTGTTCACTGAATTGCCAATGGCATTTAAACCTAACAAACTTCCCCTTTGACATTCCGTGACAAAACATTCATTACATCAAAAATGACTAAAAGGACTACCCAAAACAATTGACTTAACCGCCTCTTGTTTTGCCTGCATTAAACCTGTTTCTTGAAATCACAACTCACATACCAAGTGTAAAAGCACATGAAACAGCATCATAAGTAAAAGAGTTAAAGATAGCTATAAATAATTGCAAAATCATATTAACTAGATTAAGATACAATATTAATGTAAGCTAAAGCACCAAAAACAACATACATTAATATTGTGAAACATCTAAAAACTTATTCTAGCAATGTATCAAAGAAATATGTCAAATCTACATCAAAACATATGTCAAATATGTTAAATATCTACAACTACTTCCCATTTTTTTCAGAAATGACAAGGGAATCCCTATCAACTAATCAGCTTATAGTACCCCCTGACTTGACCAACATTAGTACTTTCTGACCTCTTAACAGTAGTTCCCAAAGTCAACCTGGATTGCATGCTCCTACGTTAATTCCCGGCTTTCTAATTTCATCTATCTCTTATGGATTCTCGAGAACTCCTTGTTTTCCAACCACTGGAACTTCGGTCACCTTCCTTGATCTTCAAGCTCTAATAGATACTCTGGAGGTTTTGGTTTTTGTGTTTAATTTTTTGGTTTAGATGGTTTCAATTGCCAATCTCAATGATCGATGGATTGTATAAAATATGAAAAGTGTATATGTCTTCTCACAATGAACAATCCAAGGTTTTTCTTGAAATGGCGCCGATATTTATACAAAAGGACATTTTAGGTAGTTTGGTCTTGTTAAACTTTTCAAAAATCACAAATTAGGATTTTTTGGCATGAACTGTTGCTCGAGCGACAGGCCAATGAAGAGCGGGCGACGGTGGTTCGCTCGAGCGAGGTTATTCTATTTTTATCGCTCGAACTGTGTGTTGACGAGAGGTAAGTGAAATTGCGACGACTCTTCTTTCCTTATTCCGAGCTTTAACCCTAACCTGCCAACCTCTACTATACAAAATTGCACCTTACTCCTCGACTTATACACTTTTTTTAGTCTTTTTGTTTATAGAATCACCAATTACATTTAAATCTAACAAACTCCCCCTTTGACATTTTGTGACAAACATTCATTACATCAAAAATGAATAAGAAGACTATCCAAAACTAGTGACTCAACAGCCTCTTGCTTTACCTGTATTCTACCTATTTCCTGAAATCAAATCTCGCATACCAAGTGTAAAAGCACATGAAACAGTATCATAAGTAAAAGTAATTAAATATAGTTATAAATAATTACAAAATCATGTTAACTAGATTAAGATACAATATTAATGTAAGCCAAGACACCAAAAACAACATACATTAGCATTGCAAAATATCAAAAACTTAATCTAGCAATGTGTCCAAGAATATGTCAAATCTACTTCAAAAGATATGTCAAATATGTTAAATATCTACAACTACTCCCCCCCTTTTGTCAGAAATGACAAGGGAATCCCTATCAACTAATCAGCTTACATTATCGCCATACTCGACTAACACTAATATTATCTGATCTCCTAACTGTAGTTCCCAAAGCCCTCCTTGATTGCGTGCTCCTACATCAACTCATAGCTTTCTAATTTTGTCTATCTCCCATGGATTCCTAAGAATTTCTTGTTCTCCAACAACTGGAACTTCAGTCACCTTACTTGATCTTCAACCTCTGATAGATACCCTAGAAGTTTTGGTTTTTGGTGTTTGAATTTTTGGTTTTGATGTTTTCAATTGCTAATCTCAATGATCGATGGATTGTATAAAATATGAAAAGTGTACAAGTTTTCTCACAATGAACAACCCAAGGTTTTTCGTGAAACAGAGCAAGTATTTATACAAAGAAAGTTTTCGGTAGTTTTGTCTTGTTAAAATTCTCAAAAATCACAAATTAGGATTTTCTGGCATGCACTGTCGCTCTAGCAAAGAGCGAGCAACCATGTTTTGCTCGATCGAGGTCCTGACGACAAGCCAGTGAACTCCATTTTGTTTTTATCGCTCGAGTAGTGTGTTGGCAAGAGGCAAGCGAAATTACGACGGCTCTTCTTTCCTTATTCCAAGCTTTAACCCTAAACTACCAACCACTACTATACAAAATTGCACCTTACTTCTCGACTTTTACACTCTCTCTTTTTTCACAGAATCGCCAATTACATTTAAACTTAACAAATAGTTTCATTATAAATTACATTATTGGTTCTAATTATTTTAAACATGGGTGCAAGTAGTAATCTTCCATTTTTGTTTGTGTACATTAAGCTAGGTATGGGAGATGAAAAAGCAACCACCATATCTTTGCAACTAAATGATCGATCTATCAAGAATCCTTGAGGTATCATTTAGGATGTTTTGGTAACGATAAACAATTATATTTCAAGCTCATTTCGTTATTCTAGATATGGATTAGGATAGGGATATTCTCATAATTTTTGAAAGACCATTTATAGATACTGAAAGAGCACAAAATCCTATAGCATTTGACCGGTAGCGTGTATTATGCAGTCTTAATCAACATAGAAGATCCAGATATTCCAGAATGGGCTCATCATTTGGAGGCATGTCCTCCTAGTTCCTATAAAAGGGGTAGATCCTATGAACTGCTTGGTGAAAGTTTACATTCAATAAAAAATCCTTTTATACCTAAATTGAAATCATAGCCATCTCGCCAATGCTATGCACATCTAGGTGAATATTTTATCTTAGAAGATCATTGCTTAAGATATGACAGAGTTAGAGGAAGAAAAATCAGAGTTCTTTGGGAACACAAAATCATCCATTGGTTAGACTATAACAAACATAAGAGGAATTACTCTATCCCCTTGCTTGCATAAAATACTATTGGAGGAAAATTATAAGCCATCGGTTAAAACCAAGTATAAATTGTATTCTACTTTAAAGGAAGTGGTTAGGGCAAAAAATTTACATTGCTTGACGTAGGTATAATTTATCCTATTTCAGACAGCTCGTAGGTGAGTCCATTTCATGTGTTTCTCATGAAAGGAGGAATTATAATTGTGAAAAATGATAGTAACAAATTCATTTTGACCAAAATAGTCATGCGATGACGGGTTTGCATTGATTATACAAAACTAATTGACACTGAAAAAAAAAAATTACTTTCCATTACCCTTTAACGATCAAATGTAGTGATAACTTGCAAGTGACTCCCACAATTGTTTCTTAGATGAGTATTTGAGTTATAACTAGATTTCAATAGCCCCAAAAGATCAAGAGAAAACAACTTTAACATATTCCAATCATACTTTTGCATTTAGGAGAATGCATTTGCTTTGTTTAATGCACTTGCTACTTTTTAGTGTTGCGTGATGGTAATATTTTGAGACATGGTGAATTGTTATATTGAGGTATTTATGGATGATTTTTCAATTTTTGGGAATGCGACTGATGATAGCTTGAAAATTAATCTTGTGTTGAAACTATGTAAGGAGACTAATGTTGTTCTACATAGGAAAAAAAATATCACTTCATGGATAAGGAGGGTATAATTTTTGGCCCATCGAATAGATGTTGATAAAGAAAAAAATACAGGAGATTGAGAAATTACAGCCACGAAATTTAGTGAAGGAAATAAGAAACTTTCTAGGACATATATATTTCTATAGGAGGTTCATTCAGGAATACTCCAAAATAACAAAACATCCATGTAGCTTGTTCGAGAAAGATATGTCATTTCATCTGTTTGATGAGTGTTTCATTGATGCTAGTGAATATGCAATGGTAGTAATGGGATGGTATAGGGATAAAATTCTTCATTTTATATGTACAAATCAATTATGTTACTACTAAAAAGGAGATGATGGATGTAGTCTTTGCGTCTGAAAATTTTCGTTCTTACCTCATTGGGTTAGTGATAATAGTCTACATTGACCATGCTGCAATGCAGTATCTATTTGAGAAGAAAGATGCCAAACCCACGACTGATTCAATGTTATTGCTACAAGAGTTTGATATTGTGATTTGGGATAAAAAGAACAAAAAGAAATTAAATATTAGATCACTTATTGAGGCTTGAAAAGACAAATGAGGCTGAGGATGCAGAAATCAATGAAGTATTTCCTGATGAGTAGCATATGAGATTGGAGAGCCACTTGGTCCTAGAAAGTTAAGTATCTTGTCAGTCAAATAGTTCACTAGGAGTCCATTGATCAGGGAAAGAAAAAGCTTCTCCACGATGTGAATTATTTATTTATTTTTTATTTTTGAAGAAGGTGTACTTATACCGAAAGGTGCCATATCAAACTATTAGAAGATGCATATTTGAGGATAAGATGAAACTGACTTCTAAACGAGTCATTGCTTCGCCATATGGTGTACATTTTAGTATTGTCAATACAGCTACCGAAGTGCTTCAGTATGGTCACTTTAGTCGTACGGTTACCGAAGTGTTTCGAAAAGAAGATAAATTATAAGTTATGAAAAATTTGGCAGAACAAATGGGTGATAAGAAAATGACGTGTGTAGATTAGAAGCCCAACAACTCTTATAAATATATGACTAGTTAAGCATAAAATCCTTCAATAAGCACATGCAAACTGTAAATTCTCTTCCAATCTTCAAAAATCTTTAGAGCAATAAAAATGAAGTAACACCATCTTTTTCAAAACATAATTCCCTACCACTACTCTCAACATAGCCCTCAAATTACCCCACTAACATCGAACAAGAAATTCCTAAAATCTTATTTACAATTTTAAGTGGACAGAAGATTTTTCCTGTCCTTATCTGGTTGAATTAAGAGGTCTAAGTTGCCTGAAGAGAGAGGGAAATGTTGTTCTAAAAAAGAGATACACCTGATTAATTTATTGCTTGAATACCTAAAATGATTTTTTGAAAACAAATCCATGTGATCCTTCCCGTGCTTATGTTTCTCAGATTCACCAGCAATGCACAATCGGCTTGCTCTTAGCCATTCGATATAACTTTTGACGGATTTGGAACTTTCCCATTTATCTATATATATACATTACCAGATTTGAAACCGAAACAAGCTTTTTCCATACTCAGATCTCTCAATTTTCGCTTATTGTGCTATAAGTTTCCAAAACTTGTTCTAATTTCCATCTTTAGAAGGTGTTGGGTTTTTTGATACCCAATAATCCGGGCGATGATTTAAAATAGTTGTCGGATTATTTATCGACACCATGGACTTGGCTCAACTCGGAGATGAACTACACTTTTGGATGGTTCGGGTTTGGGTTGAATGATTATTTGGTTAGTTGGACCATTTAGTGATTATTATGGAGTTGAATATTGGCCCATTAGTTTAAGTTAATTGGTAGCCCACTTAGTGAACCCTAGGCCCAATTAGAGTGACCTAAACTAACATATATATATGTATTTATCTCCCAGCCGTTTTTTGGTAGTGTGTGTGTGTGTGTGTTGTAGCAATGGAGAGGAGAGTTGAGAGAAGAGAGGCAACCGAGAGAGAGGGAAGCCATGTGAGGTTGTGAGTAAGATTCAACCAGTGTTCTTCTTCCTCTCCATACCTTTGTGGATTGCTAACACCACCACCATTCTCCTTTGTGGGATTTGAGAGAGTTTGGACAATCCAAAGTGAAGGTGAAAGTCTTGGGTCGAGCCAAGGTAAATCGGTGTTCGTTTGATTGTTTTCTGAGCCCGGAATCAAGATTTATCGAAGAATTTCCGCTACAGAAGGCCATACTCAGACAAGACCATGGCTATTCGCATGGCTCGTATTATTCAAAGTAAACAATTTTTTAGGCGATTTTCAAAAGAAACTGATGTTCCAAAGGGACATGTTGCTATTTATGTTGGGGAGATTCAGAAGAAACGCTTTGTTATTCCCTTAACATACTTGAATCAGCCTTTGTTTCAAGATTTATTAAGTCAAGCTGAAGAAGAATTATGATTCGATCATCCAATGGTGGCCTTACCATTCCATGCAACGTTGATATTTTCACTGAACTCACGTCTCGCTTGAGAAGAATATGAGATTATAGACTAATTGTTCTCTGTAGAGTACAATTTTGTAAAGAAATAGCTTATATAGAATTATCTTGCATTTGTTTCACTGCTCTCTCAACCGAGAAGGAATTTGCATAGGGGCACATTGTCCTATGAAAAGTGTAAACACAGATATATTCATCGACAAAGTTAATTGTTAACTTTAATTTAGATTAAAATTTAGATTTCAATCGATACCAAATAGGACTTTATCTAAAAAAAATACAAAAAACAAAAATATCAAAAGTTGGGGGTTCACGTGACCTCCCTCCCCGGGTCCGTCCACAGTTTGATTGTAGTGGGAGAAAACAAACTCAAAGTTTGAAATAGAAATTTCCAAAAGAATCTTTTAGAAGTCCTTTAGTACAAACATTGGTATAATGAAGAGCACCTACTGCGAAGTTTCTCGAGCAAAATGCTAATCAATCTCATTATGTTTTGAGTGAGACATGTGAATGGCACTTTTATTGTCATTATATAGATACTGTAGCCATGTAGCTTCAGCAGAAGTGGTGGCCAGGGATCACTATTTTGAAAAGATACACAATCTGAGATAAGAAAGATGCAATAGCCGGTTGTGCTTGGCAATCCAAAGAGAATATTGCCCTTTAGTCTAGAGGCTGATTAGTTATCTATGACTATTTTAAGAAGTAAAAGATTCCAAGCCTATAATTCAGGACTGTATTCATTACAAAATTTAGGTATTCTGAGCTGATTTAAGTGTAAAAGCACCAACAAATTGGAATTGTGACTTGAACTTTCCTAGCAATTCGAGACTCCACTTCATGTAGAAGAAATTCATTGTCAAACTGATTATTTTTACTGGCTCGTTTCCTATTGTTATGTTTATTGTAATGACAATTCTTTAGATAAATTAAAATTACACAGAATTATAAAAGTCAAAGACTCAATGAGGATATTGTATAGGTCAATTAGGAGTCTTTGGATTTGAGTATGGGACAAGGAAACAAATTGCCACATTGATGCTCGCTCAATGCCAAGAAAATGCTCGAGCACTCAAAACAATGAAACTGACGCCACTTAATGCCAACCTATCAGGCGAGCATCAGCAAAATTTTAGTTTTTTGGGAAAAGCCGATCACGATTTAAATAGTTTTCTTTTAGTCCTAAACAACCCCAAACACCTTCTATTATATATTCCCAAGTTATATTTCATCAATTGATGTTGTTGATCATTATATTCTTCCCATAATTCATTTGATGGAGATCCTACATCAATTCCCCACATTGAGATCAGTTAACCACACATTGTAAACATCAAATTCATTTCTCATAACACCAAACCACCCACTTCTTAAATATATGTTAGAAAGTGTGAAGATTACAAAGGTTATGGGATTTAAGAAAGGCAACCAGCTATCAAGAGGTTGGCGTTAACAAGCCAAAGACCAAGTCTCACGTTGGACACAAAAGCCGAAACAAGTTGGAAAGCATTTCAATCAAGAACTCAAACTTGGAGGCAAGACGGGAGCCTTTGCGACTGCATGTACAAATTGGAGACACAAATTTTTTATAATTCGTGAAATCTCCTAATTTAGTTAAAACTCTATATTTTTAATATCTTTTATAATCTTTAGAATTTGATTTCGTTTTAACTATACTTATGAAATCCCCTATTTATGTTGAAATTCTATTTTATGTTAACTTTTGTAATCTTTAGATTTATATACCCTGTAAATAGAACTCAATATTTATATTTTAGAACAACTTTTATCATAAATAAAATTGAGAGATTAATTGTGAGCATATTTTGCTTTCAATCTTGTTCTTCAATGAACTAAATTTTCGAACTTACCAAGATTTATTTCTTATGTTGTTCAAACAATTTGGATGAGATTCTTGAGTCTTGTGATCAATGGTTCAACATTTTTGTCGGCAATTGTGTTGGTTCATTGGTTCAATATTTTTGAAGGAAACTCTAAACATTGATTCTTGGCTTTCTTGGGTTTAAATCAATCTTATGTGGGTTTCGTAGCTACTATTATTATGTGGGTTCCCATAAATTGATATCGGAGCTTGGGCTCCAAAAGTCAAAGTTATATCATTTTTCTCTTTTTTTTATTTTTTTTTATTTTTTTTTTGATTCTTTTGTTTTCTTTCCTTATCATTATTTGTGTTTTTCATCTTTTGAATCATTTAATCTAACTAAAGTTCAAAAGTTGTTTGTGCACTAAATTAGCCTCCAAATCAAATTTTTTTTTTCAAATCTTTGGGCTCCGTGCTAAATTCTATTGCATTTAGGGAAAAAATCAAAAATTTACACACAAAAAAAAATGCAATTACAGAAAAACAGAGAAAAAAGAGAGAGAGCCCACAACAAAAAGTGCCCAATCCGAATTCAAAAATCACTTTCTTGGATTAAATATTAGTTCTCATTGAAAGTGTCAAGCTCTTTTGCCTTCTTTTTTTTTTTTTTTTTTCCTCTTATTTGAGTCTTCTAAAGTTACAAATTTTCACTCACATCCTAGTTTAAATTCTTCAAAAATAAAACTTGGTTGAGATCGAATTAGTTCTTTGAAGTACTTGAGCAAAAGCATTGAGTGGAAAAAAGCAAGAGTGGTGAGACTAATAGAGGGAAAAAAACCAAACTTGAGTGATGCACGATCCTGTGCACATGAGGCAAATATTATTTTAAATTTAGGATGTTCGATAGAGACAAATCAAAGTCAAGCAGGAATCATAATCAAGTTCACAAGTCGATGAGGGGATACGATGGTTTGAGAGGTTGTTTAAAGATGTGAGACATAGGTTGGATATGCAAGATGTATGGATGGCGTGATAAGACCATTTGTTTGCTAATTTACATAGGAAACAACCTAGAGAAATTCCCAATGTAAGGTAGGTGGGACCTTAGGATGGAGGTTCGTGGTGAACATGAAACGGGTAGTGATATTGATGATGATGCAATAGTGGATGTCGAGTTAGGAAGAATGACTGGTAGATGAGTTAGGTATGAAAGGAGAGGTAGTCAAACTATTGGAGATGGGGTTGATAGAAGAATGGACAATATCAAAATAACATTTCCTTCATTCAAAGGAATGAGTGATCCGGAGGCATACTTAGAGTAGGAGAAGAAGATAGAGTTGATATTTGATTGTCACAATTATTCGAAGGATAAGAAGGTAAAAATTGTGGTGCTTGAGTTTACCGATTATGCTATTACTTGGTAGGACTGAATAACTGACATCTAGGAGGTGAAATCATGAGAGGCCTATTAATACATGGTAAGAATCAAAAGCTATCATGAGAAAGAGGTTTGTGCCTAATTATCACTACAGGAGGCTTCGTAAAAAATTGTAAAGCCTCTACCAAGGTTCTAGGAGTGTGGATGACTATCATAAAGAGGTGGAGATGATGATGATTAGAGCGAATGTTGAGGGGGAGGCTACTATGGCTCGGTTTTTTAATGGTCTAAATAGGAAAATAGCTAATGGAGTAGAATTGCCACATTACGTGGAGTTGAAAAATATGATATATGTGACTATGAAGGTAGAGAGACAACTAAGAGGAAGAGAACCATTAGGTATTCATCGGGTTCTTCAGAATCTAATCCTTCTTGGAAATCGAAACGGGATAACAATAAGAAAGATGGAGCTATTTCGAAGAGCAGAATTGAACCACAAAATGGAAAAGAGAAAATTGCTAGCAAGAGCACATCCAAAGTAGAATCCCAACCATCTAGGAGTTGATATATCAAATACTTTAAGTGCTTGAAATCAGGGTACATTGCTTCTCAATGTCCAAACAAAATGGCAATGATCTTACGTAATAATGGAGAAGTAGTGAGTATAGTGATGGAAATGAGATATATGAACTAAAGGGTGCTAGTGATGGTGATGGAGTAGAGTACTTGATCGTGGGGGAAGCACTTGTGGTGATGTGTGCTCTCAATACATAAATCAAGGTAGATGATAAGGAGCATCAACGAGAGAACATCTTTCATACTAGATGCCATATCAAAAACAATGTATGTAGTTTGATTATTGATGTGGGGTAGTTGTGCTAATATTACTAGTACTACACTTGTTGAGAAATTAAGACTAACTACAATAAAACATCATAAGCCTTATAAATTGCAGTGGTTAGATGAATATCGAGATGTAGGGTAAGTAGGCATGTTTTGGTAAATTTCTCGATTGGGAAGTATAGAGATGATGTGACGTGTGATGTAGTTCCTATGCATGCTAGGCACATTTCGTTGGATAGGCCATGGCAATATAATAGGAAGGTAAAGCATGATGGATACAAAAATAAGTACAGCTTTGTCAAGGATGGAAAATCCATTACTCTAGTACCATTAACACCAGTACAAACGTATGAAGACCAAATCAAATTAAAAAGTGAGGAAGAAAAGAGATTAAGAGAAATCAAGAGTAAGAGAGAAGAGAGTGAGGTGCCTAATAATGAGAAAAAAGAGTAAAGCCATAAAAGAGAAAGAGTCTTTCGAGAGGAGAAAAAAATTTAAAGTGAGTCTCTGAGCAAAAAGAAGTGAGATTGAGATGCATTAGTGAGAACTAACAAACCATTCCCCAATTTGAATATTTCTTTGTTATAGGAATTCAAAGACCTGTGAAGACCTAATTAGTGGAATACCACCCATTGAACATCCAATTTATTCAATACAAGTAGAGATTTTGATAAGCATTTAAGGATAAGAATTCAACTATGATATGGTAAAGTATCAATCCCCCATATATAGGTTAGGTGATGGTCTAGCATGTAGGAATAGTTTTTCACAAGGGGCATGTACCTTTACACATAATTACACATCTAAAATTTCTATGAAATTAATAAATATTGGTCACGTGCATTAATAAGCAATCGTTTACTAATTTATGATATTCTAGTATATTGCAAAAACTTAATTAAGCATGATAGACAATTGCCGTGCATGTTGGTGATTTGAGGTATGAGAATATATATTTGAATCTTGAAGTCCTTAACTGTTTGGGTTCAAATTTATGGAATTTGTTGAGAACTAATTTAATATCTCCTAATACTTCTATTACACGTTTTGATATGGTTTATGGTTTAAATTTGTTAACTTTGTTTGGTTTAATTCCTTTAAATATTGTTGTAAGTAGTAGTTTAGATAGAAGGCGTGGAATTGAATATGCATCTCAAGATAGCAAAGGGAAAAGGTATAAAGTATTCAAACCAGGTTATTGGATTTGTGTACTTAGAAAAAAAGGGTGTGTTCGATTTCAAAGAAGGTCAAGATTTCATCCTAGATGAGACGGACCATTCCACATTATTGCAATGATTGAAAATAGTAGCTACAATTTGGATCTTCAAGGGAAGTTTGTGATAATTTGTAGTTTTGATGTCTCTGGTCTTTCTCCTTTTGATGCAGGTACAGATTCGGGATTGAATCCTTTCGAAAAAGGAGGGCATGATGGGATCCAAGGACCAAGTTCCATGGTGGACATGGGAGCGAGGACAAATTGTAATGCATTTGAATCAAGAACTCAAACTTGGAGGCAAGATGGAAGCCTATAAGATTGTATGTACAAATTGGAGACCAGAACAATACAATTTTGTTACCATGAGACATATTGGTAGCTGCTGATCATTTGATTGAACTGAAATTCAGAATGGGTACTCTTGACGGATATGAAACATTTGAAAAATAAACGTACGAGTTTTCCAAAATTCGCGAAATATCCTAATTTAGCTAAAACTCTATATATTTTTTTTATATCTCTTATAATCTTTAGAATTTAATTTTCATTTTAACTAGGTTTGCAAAATCTCATATTTATGTTAAAACTCTATTTTATGTTAACTTTTATAATCTTTAGATTTATATGTCGTTTCTAATTTTGCTTTCAATCTTGTTCTTCACTGAACTAAATTTTCGAACTTTATCAAGATTTAATTCTTGTGGCATTCAAACAATTCGGATGAGTTTCTTGAGTCTTGTGATCACAGGATCAACATATTGTCGGTGATTATGTTGGTTCTTTGGTTCAATATTTTTAAATCAAACTCGAAAAGTTGATTCTTTATCTTTTTGGGTTTAAATAAATCTTGTGTGAGTCTACATGAGTTCGCATCAGAAGATGACCGGAGTTCTAGTACAAGGAGAATAAGGAGTTCTCAGTGACCCACAAGAGATAGATGATTCCAAAGATTAAGAGCTGGTGCAGGAGCATAGTGTCCAGAAGGGTCTTGGTATTACAGGAAGTAGGTCAGAAAGTACTAGGAGTTAGTTGAGTTTGAACCCTATTGTAAGCCATTCGCCTGTAGTGGATTATACTAACAATGTGCCCAGAGTTTTTCTTTTTATCTCACGAGTTTTTTCTTCATGATCAATTCCTTGATGTTATTTATTTTCTGTAAATTACACACTGCAATAATTCAACATCTTGGTTAGTTTTGCATGTGAATTCACCTGGATTAAATAGTTATAGTAATTTTTCGTTTTAAGTATTGGTAAATTTAATTTTTTCATGAAACACCAATTCACCCCTTCTAGTTGTTTGTTGGGTCGAATTTCGATTTTCACCTATGCTAGAATGAACAACACCAGATGGTATTAAGGAGGAAGAAGTCGAGTTTGTCTTTCACTTAACATGCCCTTGATGTAGTGTTACAAATCGGTTGCCCCGTTTTCTAGCAACCAAGCAAACTAATTGACATTTGTTTTGCATATTTCAATAATTATGTGATGTTGGCGTGGAGTTGGCTGACAATTTGAGTGCTGATAAAATGGCTCCATAAATTGAAAATCCTGAGAAGTTCCATAAATTGAAAATCCTGAGAAGCTGGGAAGAAACTACTAAGGAAATCTAGATTTACATCCTCTTTTTGTGCTTCTATGTTTGAGCAAATTGAGAACCAGAACATGTGAAGACACCTATAAACAGGATATATGAGTTAATATAAGCATATTAAGAACTGAAAACCAGTCAGCAACGTGATTCATCTAACAGGTGTTGCCAATGGAACTTTAGGATAATATAACATCAAACAACTTTTCATATGAATATCCAAAATGTCAAGATATTATAGGGATTCTGTGTACAAATTTCAGTTGACAGGTGATTTTACATCTCAAAATCATTAGAAAAAGGTAAAAAAGGAGTTCTTTACAAAATGGGTCCTATGAAGAATATCTAGTTTCCATCTCATATTCTACTCAAGCGAGATGTGAGGTCAAGGAATATATCCTCCCTGCACGGAATAGTGAGGCCACCCATTGGATGATTAAATCCAAATTCTTCTTCAGCTTGACTTAACAATTCCTGAAATGAAGACTCGCTCAAGTATGATAAGGGAACAACGAAACGCTTCCTCTCCCTTTCTCCAACGTAAACAGTAAAATGGCCCTTTGGCACATCAGCTCCTGTCGAACTTTCTTTGTTGAATGTGAATGAAGACCGTCTAAGCAGTTGCTTAGATTTAATAATACGACTCATGAGAATAGCCATGGATTAGAAAGTGTCTAGCTAAAAAATATCAAGAAATGGAAGCTGTGGAAAGTTTTGTTGAACAAGCAGATGCTAAGCCAGGTGAGATTGTAATAACTTGTTTAGGCTACAAGCCCGGAAATGCGCATATATAGATGACTAGTGTTGAGTGGAGAAGAGTCAAGTAGATAGTGGCTACCATCTGGCTAGAGAAACATAGCACATGGTAGTCTCATGGACTTGTTTTCCAATCATCATAAAAAATCTAAAGAGCAATAAAATTGATGCATATTTATTGTCTTCTGAAAGACATCATTCCCTACCACTTCTGACAATAGACCCCATTGAAATCTAGAAAACATGCTAATACTCAAATCAAAAAGATGCTATTGTTAGATTTACTATTTTTTTTTTTTTAATTTATATTTTTTTTTTTTTAATTTATATTTTTTTTTTTTTAATTTATATTTTTTTTTTTTTAATTTATATTTTTTTTTTTTTAATTTATATTTTTTTTTTTTTAATTTATATTTTTTTTTTTTTAATTTATATTTTTTTTTTTTTAATTTATATTTTTTTTTTTTTAATTTATATTTTTTTTTTTTTAATTTATATTTTTTTTTTTTTAATTTATATTTTTTTTTTTTTAATTTATATTTTTTTTTTTTTAATTTATATTTTTTTTTTTTTAATTTATATTTTTTTTTTTTTAATTTATATTTTTTTTTTTTTAATTTATATTTTTTTTTTTTTAATTTATATTTTTTTTTTTTTAATTTATATTTTTTTTTTTTTAATTTATATTTTTTTTTTTTTAATTTAAGTGGACAAGGGAATTTACGAATCTATCTGCTCGGGTTCGGTGGGGTCTTTTGTAGGCAATGAGTCATGAAGTCATAGGAAAATGTGTTCTCTAACAGATATAAGCTGCATTTATTGATTCAAATGATGATTGGAAGACAATTCCATGTGATTCTTCATTCTTCATATGCTTGTGTTTTCCAGGACTCACCAGCCCGCCACAATCTGTTTGCCTCTTGGCCACTTAACCCAATTCCAAAAGATAGGCATTGCCCCCCGGGGCACTTCTTCCCTGGCAAAGGACGGGCTCTGTCAAACCTGGCAGATCAGAGGTCGTGAGTTCGATTCATGGGGCTCTTGGAAGGCAAGGATTCATTCTTGGAAGGCAAGAGAAATCTTGGAAGGCAAAGATTATTCTTGGAAGGCAAGGTGCAAGTTGGATTGGCTTGCTTGGCACTTTGGCAGATCAGGTGGGGAGGGCTCGGACCCTGGCTAGTTGGAGGCACATCCCGTGATTAACTGGACTGTGTGAAGAGGGGCCGGATCACAGACCTAAAGATTAGTTAAGAATTGGACACCTTGTAAAAGATAGGCATTCCTTAATGAATGTTTTGCTTAAATTGTGTCGACAGCTCATCATGTATATCTCAACGCTTTTCTTATTATGTTTTTTAGCTTTAATCTCCGTCTTCTTGTTCCTAAGGGAATATATGACAATCTCATGTGTTAAAGTGTTCCAACTATACTTAATTTCATTATTTACGTCTTTATAAGTCAGACATGAAATTAAGCAAAATTATAACCTTATATGTTTCATACACTATTTTATCACAATTAACAATATCTTGCACAAATTTGTCAAATACATTCAGATTGTCATCAACATTCTTTGAATGATACATCTTAACATTGAAAAACATCTCGAGTAAGTAAAGTTTGTTAATCGTAGACTTAAGCAAATACAAGTCCTCTAACTTTTTCTAAAGTTCTTTTGTGATTTTATATTTAGCAACTTTTCTCAAAACAACTTTTAATAGGTGTAAAATAATTAAGTATAAACAAGCTCATCAAATTCTTCTTTTTGTTCTTTTTGACAAATCATTAGAAAAAAAATGCTCTATACAGTTTTAGAATTTTTTTTGTTGAACCATAATCCTTCTCATTTTCTATCACCAAATCGAGAGATCTCATTTTCCATTCAAAAATCCCAAATCAAAACGTGTTGTCTTTTAGAAAAAATCATTCTAAATACACGAATACACTGTTAGACCTCACAAAATAGCCCCAAGGTCAATAAGCTGTATTGACCGTTCTAGATTCAAGGGTTTCATGAGATTTGAGATATTAGATCAAGTGAATGGTCAAATGAGGTAAAGTTCAGGTGTCCTAACGGAATAATAAACGTAACAAAGAGGTATTCCAATGAAAATAGTTCCTTACTCAATGCAAATGTCACACAGTGACTCAATAGGAAATTATATCAAAAATCAAAAAGCAACTTTTAGCAATCATACTTAATAGACTTTAAACACTTAAAATACGGCAAATAACTCATGAATTCTAGCAACAAGAATGTTGTCACGCATTTTCTGCAACGTAAATATGCCACAAATATAAAGTGTCAAGTTTTGTAATATAAGATCAAATATAGATGTCGAATCCGTAGGGATTGAATATCAATTTATACTAAGTACTATAATTGAATAGTTCTTATTTTATCTAGAAAACCGAATTATAAAATCAATGGTTATAAACTAATCTGATGATGAATACGGTGACTAATTCAACAAATAAATGCAAGTTAGAAGAATAATCAAGATGAGAAAGCGTAGGGTTGTGATTTCACCTGACTATTTGTAGCAACCGAAAAAAAAGTTTTATAAATTTCATCTTGACATGTTTTGTTAATTTGGGATGCTGAGAAATAAATCTTGTGTCAAAATTTTTTTAGCTTTTGGTCAAATAATCAAGTATTCTTCTAGCAAGAAACTTCGTACCAATATTGGACTTGTTACGAAACTCATATTAAATAGCGAATTTTGGACAAGTTAGGCCCATAATATTGATGTTCAGAAACCACATGCTTTACTAAAGTCAATTAAAGATTTTGAATTTTTTTGGCAGTCACGTGCATTAAAAAAAATTGAAATTTGAACCTTTGATTTTGGATTAGAATGAAAGCTTTTAGGATTGGTTTGAATTGATTTCATTGGAAGGATTTTTTTCAGCTTTCACGTGTGGACTTCAAGCTTTACTAGGAAACCATTTTTTTTTTTTTTTTTAAATTTGTCCTTGTCTCATCCTTGTGAGTGATATGGGAAAGACTCCTAATTACTCATGAATTCCAATTGACAATAAATAACTCTATATACATAAAATACATAGCACTCATGGGATAAATATGATATGGATACGGCTGCGACACAAAAGAGAAGATAGAAAGGCAGAATATATTTCATGTTGAAGATTCAAAATCGATCGACGCACTCATTACCATATTATTGCGAGTTGAGGTAGGATCCCTACACGAAGTTGTCGCTATATGAATTTAGTTTTCGGTCAAGCATATTATTCGTTATAATTGCATGAAGTATATGAAGTGCCTTTTTTTTTTTTTCCTCTTAAATTTTTTTTGAAAGGAAGGTTTATATATGCTTAAATTGATGGTCACAAAGGCTCATCAGGACCTTAAGTATATATGTTAAATTGATGACCGTAGAGGCTCATCAGAACCCTAGGTAGATCATTTGATCATCGGTTGACTTATTTATGAGGGCAACATGTAAGAATGCAAGATTAAATATATGATTATTATGTTCATATAACATATGTAGCCTATTGAGTATTTCTTTGAGATGCTCACTCCTATTTAACCATTTTCAGAACAATCAGAGATTCGGCGGTGGATTGGCATGAATGCACGTACTATTTTTAGAGAAATTTATTCTTATGTTTTAGATTGCCAATATTTTTTTTTTCATTGTGCAATCCGATGAATCTGGGATGTTTTAAATTAGTAATTCTTGAAAACTTGAAGACTGATTGATGATGAAATTGCTTTATGTTTTTTTATGGTGGCTTAATTCAATTCATTTGAGTTACACTATTGGAAATTAAATATTTCCAGTTTCTGCATCTAAGTTTAAAAATTCACCCAGACCTATATACTTAGTTGGAAAAGATAGTCATATAAGTTATCTATCTCTTGAATTAGAATCATGAATTTTGGATCTATAAAACGCAGGTTATGAATATTTTCCAAGAGCTGTCAGAATGTACTCGAGAACAGATTGCCCTAGTTTAGAAAGAATTTTTGACCAATCTATTGATTGAATTTATCTACGAGATTTTAACTTATAGTTCCCTTGTGTGTATGATGTCTACAGTAAAAATTTGTAAATTTTGGACTTCATTTGTTTGTCAAACGAGATTTATTTCAAAAAGTCGTACAAGCTGAAAGTTTAAACTTTCCGAACGAAAATTTCTTAAATTTTGTAACAAGTTCTCTGGAGCCTTAATGTTTTTAATACAAGTTAAATTGCTACATTTTATGAACTATTTAGGTAGAATTTTATAAATTTAAGGTCTTTGTAATGTTACGAGTTCCCAGTTTTAGGGGCGTTACACTATCAAATATGATTCTCAATTTTATAATCATTTCTAATCAATTTCAAGAACCTAATATAATTTTACTCCCTCTCTCGAGTGCCGAGTAAAAACTATTCCTATATTTCAATACTAATATCTCTATTCAGAATTAAAATTTAGAAATTTTCAAGTTCGTGGTTCTTGAATGAAACATGCTTAAAAGGAATTATACATTCTCTTGAAACCTATAATTTCATAGGTTGTCTTATTGTTATAATCATGCTTAAATTCCCCTCTTTTGAGTGCTGAAATTGACTAGCATCAAATTATTCAATTAGTGGCCAATTTATTTGAAAGCATTAAACCAATAACACAAATAAACACAATTGGAAAATCTCATATAAATAACTGGAATCAAATCAAATCATATCCTCAAGTTTTGGTTACATCAAACCCTAGATGAAGAGTTTAGTTCATGGTAGAAGAAAGAATTCTATATATCATGATTAATAACATGAAGAGGAAGAAGAATGAAAACTTTTCTGAGGAAGGAATTAATCTCCCTTCTTGATGTTCTTCTTGATCTCTTGATTGATTTTCTCATTCTTGCCTGATTGAATTGTCCCTGAAAAGTGGCCTCTAGATTGGTATTTATGCATTCTTAAAGTCCTTGAATGAGGCTTTTAAAAGATGAATTAAACTTGAAAAATCATAATTGTATGTGGCGTGACCCCAAGTCGTTGGAACTGGGCGCATGGGCACTGTGAATCTGGTCAAACTAGGGCTTGGGTGCTTGAATGTGGCACCTAGGCACTTACTTTCAGGAAAATCCAACAATGTGGTGCCTAGGTGCTGAGGGATAGAGCTTGAGTGCTCGCATCAGTTTTAGTTGAACCGCATAGCATTTGGTATTTTTATTA
>NC_036241.1:9168435-9198435 GCF_002742605.1 Olea europaea var. sylvestris | reverse complement strand
TAAATGACATCTGTAGCGAGTTTTAGGCAGATGACTCCCACGACTGATGACTTTAGGGCATCAGATTTTAAATCCTTGTAGGCTTAATCATTCCAGTCATAAAGGTTACAAAGAGACGTTTCACAGTGAGATTATTATAATTGTCTTGATTGGGATCATTTAGGATAGCTTCACAACAATGCAATTTTTTTCATTTTGCGCAGTGATTAGTGCAATGTCTATTATTAAACTCTCATTCTTGAGAATCGACCCCTAACTCAAAGTTTTCATCCAATTTTCATCATATTGGTCTCAAATAATCTACATAAAATTTGGCATACATGGAATCTATATCTATCTCCAAGTTTCCATAAATACTTAACCAGCCAAACTATCCTAAATTTGGTTGAAGGATATAATAATGTTTAGTGGTTGTTTAGATTTAGCATATAAATTCTATATTTCAACCTACAAACATGGATCAACCTATTCGTATACAATTCTACAATCAATTTGCGTGCATAATTATCTCATTTCCACATGAATAAGCAAAATTTTAACAAAGGCACATAACTTATCCAAAAATTATAAACCGACACATGTTCTCAATTATATACATCAATACCAATAAGGCTATTTAACTCACACAAACATGCAAAAACAAGTATTTTTTTAAATAGGTTGTTTTTTTAAATAGCACACAAATCACTCAAAATTAAAAATTAAAAAAAAAACACCTAAGGCAATTAGAGAATATATATTTTACCCCCAAACTTAAACGAATTGTTCCCAATGTGATAATTAAAGGAAAATAAGAACAATTTCTTGAATTGTCTGTATTGCCAATGAGGTTATGGTACTATGATGCTAAATTTGGTGGATTCTTCTTTTATCTTCTCCCCCAAACTTGAAATTTCCTATAAAATAAAAATAAAAATAACTCATTGCTAACTAAAATTTGATACTAATATAAAAAAATAAGAGGTAGGGAGATAAAAAGCTTGGGTTGTCTCTCATGAAACGTTTATTTAATGTCATTAGCTTGACGCAGACAATCTGCATCATGGAACTTTGAAGAAATCTTTTGATGCCTTACTCATTTTGCTTCTTTTGAGTTTGCTCCTCTCTTCATTGATTCTCCAAATTTCAACATTGATTTCTCCTACGTAATAAGACTTTCCTATTCCATACGTTTTAAAATCAACTATGTAGACTTCTTCTAATCACAAATTCAATTGTTGACAATTGATGAAGTCAAAAGAATGTGTGTTAATTTCATCTTCATTAATTGCTACATCATTTGGTTCCGTTATGAATTGTCGTCCTCTCTATGCTCTTCTTCAGTATTTGATATTTCTTCGGGTTGAATAGTCAGTTCATAGTCCAAATCTACAGGCAATGATCATTTTTTCTTTTCAAATATTTCCTATGGATTATATCCCCACCTTTAAAATTCAAACTAGTATATCCCATCTCCCGCAGACATGTTGTTATCATTCATCTTGACAAGTTAATTATAATATTTTACAAGTACCTTCAAAAGAGGAGGACCATCTCCCATAAGTATGTCTTCGTCCCAATCGACATATATATAATCTCCCACAAGAATATATTTTTCATCAGACTTTCAATTGCTTATTTCATCTTAAACATTGTATAAACCACAGAAGCTTTAACTTATGAGAGTCAATGCATGTATACAAAAGGTGCCTTGGATAATGCATCACATAACAAAGTTCAAAATATATATGTTCTACTAGCATATTAGTATAATCCATGTCGAGATTACTTATTGCACTTGTTTTGCTCCCTTGCCATTGTCAGAATAAAGCAAATACTATTAAATAGTACCTGAAAAAACAACAAACAAAAGACAGATCAAAGTGAGTGGCCAAAATTAAAAAAATAAAGAAATCTAAATTAAAACATATGCTAGTTAGTAAAAATATCAGTAAAAATCAAATAAAACAATCCCGGACAATGGCAAAAAGAAAATTTCAAGTGTTTTCTACAACATAAATAAAACAAAAGTGTACGATGTCAAGTTTTGCAATATAAGATCAAGTACGAATATTTAACCCACAAGGATTGATTATCAATTTTATACTAAGTACTATAATTGAATAGTTCTTATTTTATTTAGAAAATCGAATTATAAAATCAATGGCTCTAAACTAATCTAATGATGAATATGGTGACGAATTTAACAAATAAATGCAAGTTAGAAGAATAATCAAGATGAGAAAGCCTAGGATTGTGATTTCACTTGACTATTAAATATGATTTTCAATTATATAATTATTTTTAATCAATTTTTCAAAGTTTATAAGTAAGAACCATAATATAATTTTACTCCCTCGAGTGCTGGGTAAAAACTATTTCGATATTTCAATTCTAATATATCTATTCCAAATTAGAATCTTGAAATTATTAAGTTTGTGGTTCTTAAGTGAAACATGCTTCAAGGGAATTATACTTCCTTTCGAAGCCTATAATTTTCTAGGTTGTCTCAATGCTGTGATAGCACCTAAATTATCCTATCTTGAGTGTCGAAATTGACTAGCACCAAATTATTCAATTAGTGTCCAATTAATTTAAAGTATTAAACCAACAACACAAATAAAAAGAATTGGAAAATCTCATATAAATAACTAAAATCAAATCATATCCTCAAGTTTTGGTTATATCAAACTAGATGAAGTGTTTAGTTCATGGTAGAAGAAAGAATTCTACAAATCATGATTATTAACATAAAGAGGAAGAAGAATAAAAACTCTTTTGAAGCATGAATTAATCTCCCTTCTTGAGACCTGAAAGTGATCTAAGATCTATTATTTGCGTGGGTTTAGTCTTTAAAGGAAAGTTAATTTCCTCTTATAATGATTAAATCTAATAACCAACAGTACTCTGATTTGGAAGTAAGCTAGTCATTCTTGCATTTTTTTTTTTCCCGATACATAAACATTTAGATTGATACATTTTCTGCATCATGATATTTTCACTCAGCTACTCCTATCATTTACACTCAACTTTATGGTTTGTTTTGATCAAATTATACGGATGGAATAAAAGCTTTTATTTTTTTTTCAATACCATTAGATGATTTAGTTTGCACATAACTTGTGTTTGGATGCATGCGTTTGTTTTCTGCACAAGGAAGGAGGGGAAAAGTATGTGCCTTTGCCTTTATCTTTATTACTTTTAAGTGAACTTTTAGATCATGAGATCACCATGAACTTCGAGGAGATTGCATGATTTTCTATTAATACAAATATATGTAAATTATGAGGAAAATTCTATATTCCATGAGATGGGCTTGTATACAAGACCCATTAGACTATTATGAACTAAAATATTGTCGATAATATTTTAAAGGCGTAATGGACTTGAAGGTTTCAAATGTTTTTATTATAATGATGCATAGCGAGATTTTGATGCATCAAATATTTGGTTTAAGTTAAATTTTAAAAAATAAAAATCTTTTA
This sequence comes from Olea europaea var. sylvestris, assembly GCF_002742605.1. NCBI lineage: Eukaryota > Viridiplantae > Streptophyta > Magnoliopsida > Lamiales > Oleaceae > Olea > Olea europaea. Next base: position 9,194,971 of record NC_036241.1, on the reverse strand, counting down.
ATGTTTATATAAACGCTACAGGTCAAGCTCATATCGCGAGATTCAAAAAGCAATTTCGTTTAATAGATGCACAGCAACAATTGAAATCTGCATCTGGCAAGTAACTGTCCATTGCATTTTATCTATTTTGTTGTGATTTGAGCAACAATAATAATGATGAAGAATATGAAATCGACAAAGAAATAAAAACACAAATTTAAGTAGTTTGACAATGTATCTATGTCCATTGGAGCAAAGCGATAGTGATGTTTATTATGTAAGAATAATAGGGCTACATCATCTATATATACTAACACTAGTCTTAACCCATACAAGATTTTAGGACCCGTAAAAGATTAAAGGGAAAAACACAAAAGTACCTTTGTACGACATTAGCCTATTTATTCCAGTAATCTTGTATTCCACTTTATATGAGTCACATATTGCAATAATTTTCACTTTGGCGAATATCTACCCCTTAGAAGAAACACTGAAAAACATAACCTACAAAAACACCATCTGGGACCAATAGGTTGGGACGCCTCCTCTTAACACCTAGATGTGTTAATCAAATCAAGTTTAATGCTTGAACTTGTTCGTGACAAAAGGTTTTGTCAACATATCAGCTGAATACTTAGAAATGTAAACTTTCTCATGCAATAGAAACCAATTTCTTGATCATGTGAAACTTCACATCTATATGCTAGATCCTCGCATTATAAAGTTAGTTCTTTGCCAAATAAATGGCACTTTAACTGTCACATTTCAATTGAACTCAACCACCCAGCTCCTTGACCATTCATGTAAGCCACAAAGCTTTCTTGGCAACCTTAGCTACTACAATATACTCTATCTCAGTCATAGATAGTGTAACTAGAGAATAAATCATAGACCTCCAATAGGTCCATTTACCAGAGTGAATACAATAGCTGGAGTTGATTTCATGTCATCCAAATCTGACGCCGGGTAGGATAGTGATTATACAATTGGCTTGTTGTAGCAGATGATTCGCAAGAAAAGAACGACAGAAAAATGTCGAAAAAACCAGAGAAAATACTCTGAATTCAACTCAATATTATTAATAATGCAGAATGATCAAAACTAACCCACAAGCCGGGTTAAATAGCTGCGAAATACGACATTATGGAAAAATTACCAAAAATGGCAAAATTCCAAAATTATACCAAAATAAAATATTAAGTAAAAGAAATAAGTTGCCAAAAATTTGGCTCAATTCGAGTTTTCTAACATATGGAAAAAAGGAAACGAAATATTACCATAAATAGTAAAAAATAGCTTTAAACTGAATTTTGAAAAGGAAAATAGTGGATTTTGGGCTCGAAATTGACGTCCATCGAGCATAGCTGGTGGCCACAATGTGCGCGCCGAAGAGAGCTTTCCGGATTGAGGTCATAATAGCGATTCCGATAACCGTAACCAAAGTTATGGCCAAATTACCAAAGACGCGTCAAATTCCCCCAATTAAGGAAATAATGGTGATTCACTTTCCATTTTTGCGCCGATCCGCCATCTCATGGTATCTCAGCGCCATCATCGTGCTATCTGACAAGTCAGCATCACTCGACTCGGATCCTCCTGCATCAAAATCCCTCTCTCTCTCTTATATATAAATAAATAAATATATATATATATATATATCCCATAAGTGAAGGGTCATTTTGTTGCCTATTAAACAAGATACCTTAGTCTGTATTACCTCTCAAGTATCTAAAAATCCACTTGACTATATCCTAATGCTATCACCCTGAACTTGCCATACACTTGCTCACACGCTAGCAGCTTTGTCAAAGCCAGTCTTGTACAAAACGTAGCTTACATCAAACTCCCTACTGCACTAACACATGGAACCATTGAAATGTTTTCATTTTTTGGATCTGTCTTCAGGTATTGAGCGGTAGACAATCTAAAATAATTCGTCAAAGGTGTACTCATTGATTTTGCATTACCAATGTTGAGCCTCTTTAGAACCTTTTCAACATGACTGCGTTAAGGTAACGATAATATTCTCGAATCTCTATCCCTGCTAATATCTATCCCAAGGATTTTCTTTGCCGTACCCAAATTCTTCATGTCAAATTCTCTTTTAAGTGAAGTCTTCAACTTGTTGACCTCACTCATACTCGTTGAAGCAATCAACATATTGGCCACATAAAATAACATAAAAATTGAAAAACCATCATCAAGGCTCTTTACATAAACACAACAGTCATACTAACATCTACTGTAGCGAATCTAAATCATGTAGGAGTCAAATCGCTCATACTATAGCATGGAGACTGCTTTAGCCCATAAAGTGATATCTTCAATGTATAGACCAAGTGCTATCAATGCTGACTGAACCCTTCTAGTTGCTCCATGTAAATATTCTATTCTAAATCTATATTAAAAAAAGCTATCATTTACATCCATCTGCTCTAATTGCATATCCAAATGTGCTACTAAAGCTAACATTGCCATGATCGCTCTCACTACAGAGGAAAAAATCTCATCATAGTCAACTCCTTCCCTCTGTGAGTAACCCTTTACCCAACAATCTCCACCTTGTTGAAAACGAGTTAAAATCTTGTCATCTCTTCTACAACTTTTAATCACTATACTTGGAAAAAAAAAAAACAAGTAAGCCTTTGACATAACGGTCCCATACTCCACTATATGAGTATAATCACTCAGAATTATCCACAAAATCCAAGCATTTCATCGGCGACATATCGAAACAATCCTGCTGATAGTTATGGTGCAACTCTCTCACTGACTTTTTCAAAGAACTTATCAGCCATCAACATCACAACACCACTACATACCTACACACATTGCATCAAATGTTAGTCAATGCTATATTCAGATATGCTGGCCCAAGTCAGTAAGAACACATTATCTATCATGGCAACTGACAACATGCACTGAGGATGTTCTCATCTTACTTTATAGAACCTCATATGCATCCTCCTTCCCAGGAGAGACGCATGTCCGACCCCAAGCAATTAGTCGACCCTGCTCTACCCTTTGGACAATTTCTCTTCACATGGTCAATTTGACAGCAGTTCCAACAGGTTACTTTCTTCCTCATGGAGTTTCCCTTCCTCCCCTTTTTAGTCACAAGTGCTGCATTGTCCGATGGAGTATTCTGTTCCCTAATTTTTTTCTTCTGAAATCAAGTTGATTGTCACTTCTGCAAAACTCACAATTTCATTTTCATACATCAAGATTGGCTTGATATGTTCATAGGTAGATGGAAGATACTAGATGAGTCGTAGTGTCTTATCCTCATCATCTATCTTCACTTCAATAGCCTTAGGTTTTGAAACAATCCCGTTGAAAATATTAGATAGTCTGAGATTTTTGTACCTGCCTCCATGCGCAATGAATGAAATTGCTCCTTCAAGTACAACTGATTTGAGAGGCTCTTCGTTTGAGATGGTGCTTCTAGCTTCCCCATAGTTCATTTACAGTAGACATTCCATGAATATTTGCAAGAACGTTTTTAGCCAGAAAGAGACGTATCATGCTTGCAGCATTCAAATCCAATTCTTCCCAATCCTCGTTGCTCACGCTGAATTCAACTTCCTTTCCAAAACTCTTGGTTGGTCTTCCTTTCAAAGTCTTGTGTAGTCGAGCTTGAATCAATAAATCCCTAACTTGTACTTACCACAAGTCAAAATTGATTCTTTCGTCAAATTTTTCCCCGTCATATTTCAACGACGACATATTTTTCTATTGCTCCAATACTCCGAACCACCTGAAACTCTGATAGTGTTGGGAATTTTACATCAATTCCCTTTATTTCTATTTAACCGCATGATCTTTTATTGTTCAGAAGAATATTAGCAAATAGGAAAAATAAAAAATATAACGCAAAAATTAAACGGAGTGTCAAAACTTTCACTATATGAAAAATTGTTACAATCATATAGATTTTCACTTACCAACTCGATCCCCAAGTATTACAGAGAAAAAAAATTCGAGCTTTACAACACCTACTTTTCTGCCCAACGTACGAAAAGTCTCAAAATACTAGGCCCACAATATTTTCCTCTCAGATAAACTCTTTGGCTACATGCAAAATATGAAATACATCCACTATTTATATGATCAATAACAAAGTATGAAGTTTAATTTTAACTCAAACAAGACCCTTTAACTCAATAGGGACTCCTTCATATACAAGACTCCAAAACCAGTTGTAAATTAGAGACCAAATTTTGCAAGGATTCTGCTATCAACTTCAATTAGAAGTCTTCCATACAATAACTACCTTTTATTATTTGCAATAGAAGCCCTCCAACTTTTGATTTTTGAGGCGATTACCCAATAGAGATGAGGATTCGAAGTGTATTAAACTATTCTTTAATATTGTGATTTAACATTTTCTTAGTTGTGGTATTTGTATTTAATCGTACTACATTTTTAAAATTTATTAATGAATTCAATATTTTCGTTAATAAACGTCATTATTTATTTAGGAATTTATGTAGTAATAAAATAAATAAATAAACTAATTTCATTTATAAATTAAATAAACAATGATGAATTATTGTTCGTTTGGTGCAATATTTACGGTACTGGGTTGGAGATGATTTTAATTTGATACAATAATTGGTGCAAAATGGTGCAAAATTTACCTCAAATTTTAATGTAGAGTTGGAGATGGCATAGGAGCTGCTATATTTAGTTGGTACATGTAACTGCTATTCTCATTTTTCTTTGATTTTTGCTATCTTCTACCTTTGTTTGGAGCATGCCAGGTCTGCATCCTTATCCTTAAATCCGTCAATTTATTTTTAAATATTTTGTGGGCCAGATGATGTAAACCTGCACGTTCTCTTCTTACAAAGATGTTTTATGTATAGAATTTCATTTTCTATCTTTGAAGTATATACATATTGGAGATCCAGGCTTCTTGTGCTCCAGCTCAAGTGACCTGCAGTGTCGGCTGCGTTGCCTTTTTTGTCTGAGTAAAGGACCCATATCTGTACGTTTTGACATGGCAGTGGCTCCTTCATCTATGTTAAACTCTCTACTTAGAGGTGTCAATATATATTGGGCACCCAAGCCTCGTAAAAATAAAATAAAAATAAAAATTTCATATAAAAATAATTTTTTTACTTAATTTTTTTTTTTTAAATTAACATTTGTGCTAGAGGGACGGGCTGTAGCACAGCCCTACCCGTCCCTAGATCCACCCCTCCCTCGCATGGTTTTGCCATGGACAGCTGTAGGGACCTGTGGCTTGTGTAGGCTCTCTTCGAGCCTGCATTTAAAGAAACTTAAGCAAGAAAAAGTGAAAGTTGTAGGCCGAGAACTAGTTTACACATCTTATATGACAAAATTTTCTTATTTTTATATCCATAATAAAATTGCAGCCTAATTTTTTTATAAGTAGTTAATATCACGTTTGAGCCAATATAACAGGAAAACCTTCACTGGATCTGGTAAATTGAGCCACTAAAGAAGAGGGGGAGGATTACAAGTTAAGGATCTGGTTCCACTGGATCTAGTAGTTAAGAACCAAATGGAATAGAGAAAATATTTATGTGGTCGATTTTAAATTTATTGTGAATGGGGCTCAATTTTTAGTAGTTTTCTACTTCTGCACCATATAGGGATTGCAAGATTTATATGATTTGAAGTTTGAGGGGGAGAGTAACATGGGATACATATGTAGTCACCATCAAATGGAAAAGGGAAATAAAGTTGATTATGTAGTTTTCTGCTCAATTTGGTGAGAATTGAGGGGCCACTATGTCCCTTTTGATTAGTCAATTCTTAGCCAATTTTATTTAGTGAACATGGGAATGTTGCAAGACCATATCCCTTTAGTATGAGAGAGAGAACAATGAATGAGGCTATACTAGTTCAAATTTAGCTAATTTGCTGCAGAAATATGGATATTAGAAGAAAGGGAGTAATTCGTAATCCCACCAAAAAAAAAAAAAAAAAAAAAAAGGGAATTTAGGTTCTCTTTTTTATATTACACAAGATTATTTTTGAGATTGATAGTAGATGGGGAGAAAACTCTTTCAAATGGTAAGAAACTTGATGGTTTGGTTTGATTTCTATGTTTTTAATAAAATATCAACTATTTTCTAGTACGAATGGGATCTTTATCCATATAGTTTGACTTAAACAGAATTGTGCTCATCCCTAATTGATAATATAAAAATTTGAGCTGTGGATTCTACAGCTTGTCCTGATGAACACACGTGCCACATAGCAATATTTTGGGGAAAAAAGAAAAATAACCAACCACCACCACCACCACTTATCCTTCAACTTTGTATACGCTCAAATGAAGTCTTTACTATGCAATATTAAGGACTTGACACTATAATTATTTCTTTTTGTTAATACCGTCAAATATTGTATAGTTCATTTTACCAAATCAAAATGAATTCTTAGAAGAACTCAAATGGATTGCAGCTATTAATATCACTTTCTTTGATGGATATATGTATGGCTATGAAGATAGTGGGGATGATGTGTACTGTCAAGGACGTGAGGTATGTTTGTGTAAAAGCAAAAGGAGAAGACAAATTCCATATTGATACTAAATTTGGTGTACTTGGATGGTTTTCTCAGCCTTAGAACATGCATATAAAACTTGTTGAATGGACCTCGGCTATGGATTTATGTAATAGAGTTTGACTAGTGAGCCATTTAAATGAGGTCATGTGTTCGTCAAAATCCCGCAATCGTACGGATCGTTGTACAAGTAATAGAAATAGTGAATTTCGAATTTATCGTTTCCACGAGGAATAGTGTTTAAAATTTAGTTCAATGGATTGTATTAAATTCGAATGAATAGTGACAGCAAAAGAATGATTTTAGAGTTGTTTATACTACTTCTCATCTATATTAATAAGCAAGTAAATTTTGATTTTATCGAATATGAATGCTTGTATTGGATTCATGATTCCCCCTTTTTCCATTTATTTCAAATATTAATTAATATTCTAGTTAATTTCATGCTCTTTTCCAAGATACATCGATCTAGGATTAACATGATCTGATCCTACTCCTTGTCCGAATTGATATGAAAATCATGCATTTATGTTAGCTTATCTATATGATTACACATGCTATAGATATTATTCCTCATACTTATTACTCATGTGTTGATTTTACCGTATTCTAAATTTATTGTGAGTATTCCTACAATACAACAGGGAAAACAAAATCAATCAAAAAAAATAGCAAGAAATATCTAAATTAAGGTCTTAAATTGAAATAAACAAAATAAGGTTCCTCAATCATCCAATACAATTAAAAACTAGCCTAATATATTTAAAATTAAATTACAAAAGAACGATTGGAAAATCATCACCCGAAAAGTGAAACAAAAAATAAATAGGAATTTTCCATGTTCTTGATATAGATCTTGAATCAGGATGAAGAATATTTAATATCATTGCAATTCGCATTGATTCCATGTTGTTAACCTTGTTTTTCACCTCCAAAATAGTAGAATATGTGATTTTTATTTTTTTAGGTCGAAGAGAGATTCTCACGTTTTGGATGGCTTATTACATATATAGAGTGCCAAAATATTGAATACCAAAAGTTTTCGAAATAAATAAGGAAAAAAAATTCCCGAAATTGACCCATGCTTAAGCATGGTTTACTTGGTGCATACCACAATACACGTTATTTGGTCTCTGGAATGAATTTTTGTGACCATGTTTAAGCAAGGCTTGCAAGCCTATGCTTAACCATTGTACAAATTATTGTCGAACTTTTTTCACGCGTGTATTTTGATCATTTTCAATAATTTCTCATCTTGTTGACTTCTATTCAATCCATTTGACCCTTGATATTCTTGAATCATCATTTTGCAATACGACTCAACTTTTGAAGTATTGCATTTTAGTGCCTAATCTTTGTTTTTGATTCGGTCGAGCCATTTTCTCTTGTAATCTTCGTCATTTATCTTACAATTGTATCCAGTCAAATCCTTGGCATTTTTTATCTTCATTTTGTCGTCCGTCTCATCTATTAATTATTTTCAATTTAGTCCACGAACTTTGGATTTTGCCCTTTTCACTATTTTTCACTAGTTTCCTCCAATTCTTCATCAAATTATGAGTTTTACCTATTAAACACAATATAACATAAATGAGGCTATATTTCATCAGAAGAACTACAAAATATCATTATTTAAAGCCCTGGATAACTATATAAATACACTTATCATCATGTATCAAGCATCTAATGGACAATAATTCATCTCTCTAGACTATAAATACTTTTACATAGTAACATCCAAAGGTAATGAAAAATTGAATATAAGATTACACTCAATTTGGTAATTCTCTCTTTAACCTCACACATGCAATTTCATTTATAGTGTCTATTCAGACATTCAATATATTGTTATAAAATAAGGCAATACCAATTTACTTTGATACCGCTTGTTATATTCAATAAACAAAAGTAATATGGCAACATTAAAACAATAATCAAGAACACCAAGATTTATGTGGAAAACACTATAGGCAGAGGAGGAGAATTTAATATAAGATGAAGGATACAAGATTTTATGCTTACAGCTTATTTTCTGATAAATAAAGAGCCAACTATATGTAGAGTATATGTCAAGCCCCTAGTAATAGTGTTTTAGACGGGGAAGAGTATCTTAAAATTCGTCAAATAGTGAAACAGGCCGTAGGTCGAATGATATTAGCTTATGAATGACCGAGATCGCAACAGGCAGCGCTCAAGCACTAAATCTCTATCCAAATTTGTTTCTCTACCCCGAATGGCCCCTAGGCACCCGAATTTAGGTACTAAAGAGCCCAATCTCTACCCCAAAAATTCTTTTATCTATGTTTTGATTCTTTAAAGCCTTTTTCAACCGAAACACCAATTTTCAATGGAATTTTGGTCATAATTCAATAAATCTACACCTAGACATAGATTTCACAATGAGTGAAGTTTCAAACGTATTCCACCTGGAGATCATTTCACTACAGGAAATAGAAATTAACTCTTTAACAAAAATTCTCCAACAAAACTCTTCACGTCTTCCACAAAGTCTAACTAGAACAAACTCAATATCAACTGAATCTAAGCACTATACAATAGAATTACCTTAGATTTCGAATTTGTTTGAATTATCACCATGAGCAACAAAATCACAAATAACTCAATAATAGTAACCAAACAGGACGAAAACATACCCTATAACTGAATCAGTACCCCTATTTACTCTTATAGAAGATTCTTCGATAGACACATTACATTCGACCAATTTAAATCATAATCAACTAAATTAGTTTTCCCGTACTTTTATGGTGATCTAATATCTTTCCTGAGTCTATCTCTAGTAATTAAATACCATGGCACTACTGGTGGTGGTGGCAGCAAAGTGGCATTATCCATAACTCTAAACTCAATTGAGTTGTATTCTTTAATGTGAACCCTAAATCAAACTACAACGATAATGTACCAAACTCAAACTCCACTGAGTACTAATTGATATCAAAAGATTATATAGAATCCTACAAGACATATAACTGGGGCCTTCTCTATATTACTGGGACCTTCTCTATCCCTTTATCACAATACGTACTTTACTAACCTTCAATACTTCACATTCACTAATGTACTTGTATCCTTTTGAATAAATAAAAAAGTACTTAATAAAATAAGATTTCTCTTCAATCTAGAACATGTCTCACCTCATCAAGTGTTCTAATAATTCCATCAAACATCTTGATTCTGATCTTTCTAATACTAGAGGTAAATTATTTTCCATTACCCCCAACACCTTTTGAAATTGATTTATATGTCGAAAACTAATGTTGATTAGGACACATATGAAAAGTGCAAGCTGAATTAAGAATTTAATTCTCATCAATTTTTGAGTTGTATTAGAAATAACCAAAAGTTCTCCATTATCGTAGCAATCTTAGTCCAATACTGACTTTACCTGAAGTTTCTGATTGTTCTGCCTTCTGATTTGCAGTAATTGATTTATCCTTGTTCGGCAATTTATAACAATCATTCTTGATGTGCCCCTATTTTTCTTGCAGTGGTTACAAATCTTATCGCTAGAATTAAACTTCGATCTGCCCCTCTCATAACCACCACAAACAACAAAGCCTCGGATCCAATAAGATGCTTCATCTTCTCCTTTGAAAATAGAACATCAACTTCTTCAATGGTGAGAGTATCATGACAATATAAGATCGTGTCTCTAAAAGACATAAGTAAAGCGACAGCAAACACAACAAAATCAACCCTAAATTTTCTTCATTATACTTGACCTCTGAGATCTCCAAATTGTGATAATTTTCTAAGGCGACTAGGTAATCTTCTAGTGATGTACATTCTATTACACAATGAGAATTCAATCACTGCTTCAAATACAATTTTTTGGATAGAATTTTCGTCATGCATAACTGCTCTAACTTCAACCATAATGCACCGACGATTATCTCCTTTAAACATCCTCAAGAATTTGATTCAAAAGATGAAGATAAATCTATGATAGGACCTTTCGGTTCTTAGGTTGTTTCTAATCAAATGTCCAATTTGAGGGCATCTTGCCAAATCCAATAAAGCGTCATGCAATTCCATCTAAGCGAGCACTGTTCACATCTTTATATGCCATAAGGGAATCTTGTGCTGTGATCCAAAAGTGCAATATCATACTTCATGGTTGTTATCACAAAAAATCAAACATCGACCTTAGTTGATCGAATCTCGTTCTGATACCATTTGTTATAAAACAAGGCAATACCAACTTGCTTTGATACCTCTAGTTGGATTCAATAGACATGAGTAATATGGTAAGATTAAAATAAAAGTAAAGAACACCAAGTTTTATGTAAAAAAACACCATAGGCAGAGGAGGATAATTCAATATAAGATGATAGAATATAAGGTTTTGTGCTTACAACTTGTTTTCCAATACAATGAAGAGCCAATTATATATAGAGTACATGTCAAACTCTAATTATAGTGTTTTAGATGAAAAAAGCGTAAGTATTATGCCCTAAATCCAATCAACTTTGGACATAAATATTTTTTATATATAATTAATGCAATTTAATGACAGATCTATTATTTAATTAATAGACAATTAAATAAATAACAGAGTCCGTAGATTCAAATCTTCGTAATTTGTTAATCACAAGGCGTTGTGATTGTGAGATATAAATTATATATGATTGAATCTTAAATCGTCCGTGGTCGTAAGTAATAACGAGATATGGATATCATTATTACGGATAGACCATCACATGTGACATTTCTTACTTGTGAAGTAAGTAGTTGATCTCACAAGTTAAAGTGTGGTGACACTTAAATGAACAGGTGGATGTTTTGTTATAGAACAAAACATTGGAGACCCGTCGAGAGATTCCATATGGATAACTATCTGAGTGTCGGTGGCTAATCTCTAACGTTCGGTGGTGAAATTGGTCTTTTGACTTGGGGTCGTCATGGTACCTTATATGAGGACATTCATACTTTAGCGGTGTTGGATGTTGCTCTACAAAGGGCCGCTAATACGACATCGTTCGGGTACGTCAAGAATCGTACGAAGGTTGTGATTGACAAATAAAAGATTCGTCACTCTTAGATAGTAGGAGATTATGATCCACATTTCATTCAATTAAGTCGATGATGAAATCCTTGGCCAATGTGTACTCATAAGTCGAAAAGGAGTTTTCGACTTATATTGACTTTATAGTGGAGTGAAAGATATGATCGATAATCGAGATTGACACACATTCATATCTCGTAATTGATCGGATCATATTGACGAAGGGATTATAATTTCACGGTAAATGAATGAGTTTGGTTTTGTCATACCACATGACATTCCCCGTCACATGTATTGTCCTGACACATTGCTAGATGTCAATCTGGGACGGCGAGTGTGAATTGGTGATAAATTAAAATGGTGTTTTAATTTATCAATTTTGATTAGATCAAAATAATATTTCACGTCGCTAGGCATCGTGATTGAGAGCCTGGTGGGTCACACACAAAAGAGAATTGGAAGATTATAATTTGTCAATTAATTAATTTAACAATCGTTGGATGAATTAATTAATTGGGTTGGTTGTTTATGGCCCGAATTGATTAATTGGATTAATTAATTCACAGACCGAATTTAATTAAATGAATTAATTAAATATTGGACCGGACCAGGCCAGACCCGTTTGGGGTTATATAAATAATGTCTATGGTTTTTAATTCATATGGCTTTTTCTCATAATTATTCTTGCTAGCACAAGAGGAAAAAACCCTGGTAGCTGCAATCTTATTCTCTGTATGGATCACCGTTAGAGGTTGAACAATTGGACAGTTATGGGTGGCGAATCAAGATTGCTGGAACGAAAAAATAGTAAAGAGATTTGCAAATCTGGAAAAGATACAATCTTATCACGATTTCTATCTAAACACAAAGGCGATTCTTGGTGGGAATCGAAATATGTTTTAAATTTCCGCTATGCATGTTAAGTAGATTCCCAACAATGGTATCAAAGCATTCTTTGTGTTTGTTAGAAATTGATTTGCATGATTGAACAGTCAAATGCTGATTGTTATTATTTTTCCTTGTTTCTAGCAATTAAATGAATTTAATTCTCATAATTTTGAAATCTGATCTCGAAAAAAAAAAGAGGCAATCGGAATCAGATAGGGAGGGAGTGGCGAAAGTCGCCGCTGCCACTCCCTGTGCAGGCGCAGCAACGTGTTGGCAGCACGCTGCTGCTGCTCTGACCGCCGCTGCACTTTGCAGTGACGGTGCAGGGCTACACTTGCAGTGGCACCATGCCGCTGCAGCAGCAGCAGCAGCGCGAGGTCAACACGCAAGAAACACCGCTCTTGTAGCGGCGAAGCCCCGAAGGATGAGTGCGCGAGATGCAGTGGTTTAGGCGGTGTCTCTCGCCGTGAATGAAGTCGCCGACGCCTCCAAACAAAGGGGAAGAGTAGGCAATTTAGGGTTTCTAAAACTGGGTGAATGTTTGGGGACCTTTTATGTAATTTCAATAATTATGAGCCCTTTCCTGAAATTTTCTTTTAGGGGTTAGTTTGTAATATTTAGAATAAGGGCCTATTTGATATTTCAAAAATTGTGGAGGCGTTTTATGTAATTTTTAAACCTTGGGTCAAAGTGGAAATTTCAAAAATGAGTTTTTGATTGCAATTTTGAAGATGATTTTGAATTTGAATTTTAAAAGGGTTTTTAAATTGCATTTTAAATGGTTTTGACCTATATCTTTAATTTTGACCCAAATTAAAATCTTATTTAAAAATTGACGACATTTTATATTTTCGTTAAAATTGGATTTTAACTTAAATATTAAACTTTGATCCCAATTGAATTTTATTTTATTTAGAAGTGTTATCCTAGTTTAAAATATTGATTCAATTTGAATTAGAGTTGGACTCTAATTTAGGAAATTCGGTTTTAATTAATTTTTCACCCCTAAGATATTTTAGAAATTAGAATTGGATTCTAATTTAACGTTTAATTAAAATTTGATTTTAATTAAATTGTTTCGCCCTAAACTTTTCTTTAGATTAGAGTTAAACTGTAATTTGGTGTTTGATTAAAATTTGATTTTAATTAAACGGGTTGGCCCTAAAAATCTTAGATTTAGAGTTGGACTCTAATTCTACTATTTAATTAAAATTTGATTTTAATTAAATTCAACTGCCTTAAGTTATGAAATTAGAGTTGGACTCTAATTTGATATTTAATTGAAATCTAATTTTAATTAAATAATCTGCCTTATAATTGTGGAATTTGAGTTGGACTCCAATTCGATATTTAATTAAAAATTAATTTTAATTAAATATATCCGCTAATTAAATAATTGATTAATATGATTAATTAATTATTTAATTGTTCCGATCCATTTGTCTAAAAGAGTTTAGATAACGTTAATTGCTAGAAACTTGAAACATGTTTGCATATAATATTAGATATTATATAAGAATATATTTATGTGACAAATGCATTATTAATGGATGATTATGGACTCGACCATATGGATGTGTTGAATTGTTGATTTTTATTCTTGTTGTTTTGTGGGCTACCGAGCCCGTTATTTTTGTTATTATTTTGGGCCTGCGAGCTCTTGATCATTTTGGACCTGTGAGGTCGTTATTATTATTGTTGCTATGGGCCTGCGAGTCCAATTTCATTTAGGCCTGCGTGCCAACTAGTATAGGATACAAGTTGCAACTAGGCTAATTGAAGAAACAAGAAGAGGAGCAGATCATGGAGATGGTACATTGATATTGTTCAATGTTATACCCTCTAGAAATTTATCAACTAGTCTTCCTTATGACTCGGGAAGACTAGATAGTAAAAGTTCGCCTTCCATCATTATAGTGAAAAATCAGAGTCTCAAATCATCTCAACATGTTGAGTGCACTCAAGGTTGGTCTATTAGGGATATGTTTGACACTATGAAATATTGGATATTTCAGAATTAACTAAAGTTTATCTCTTGTTGAATACAGTCAAGGAGATAAATTTTAGAAGCATGTTAAGCTAACACATAAGATGTGTTATGACAAAAAGTTGTCAGCTTAACGATCTGAGAGTTGTATGGAGATGCAATTGATAATAATATCTACCCAAATGTTTTATTAAGGTTTGTTAAGTACACTCAAGGTCTTGATATAACAGATGCGATCCCAACTTATTGGGAGTCAAGTATGGACTCCATAAATTTATGTGAGGGAGTCATAAATTTTAGTTAAACAGTGGGAGCATAATTAATTTAATAAAAGTCCATGTTAAATTAATTGATGTATTTTATATATTATTTTTTTTCTTTTCGTCATTCATATTTATTGAATCATGAGTAACCATGTGTATTTGAGAGGCATATTGGATGCCAACAACCAAATTAAATACTTTGATTGGCACTGAAATTTGTGAATTGTTTTCAAGTATGAAAAAGTTGGTAGTCCTTAAATAGCCATTTTCTAGAGACACCTGGTAATGACTCGATTAAGGAAAAGGTGGCTGCTATAATAAACGCAGTGATGACAATAGTACTGCAACGTATGTGATACTTGCAACTATGTCACTTGAGTTACAAAAGAAACTTGAGAGTATAGATGTTAACACATAATTCTTCATTACAAAGAGTTGTATGATAATAATCATGTGTGAAAGAATATGAGACTTTCAAACAACTATATCGATGCAAAGTGACAAAAGAATCTTCAGTCAATCCTTATGTACTGAAGATGATTGACATGAGAAGTGTCTCAACTGAGTTCAATCATTAACTATGAACTAAGTATTGGCTTAGCTCTACAATCTTTGTCATAGAGTTATTTATACTAATTATGAATTATGATATGAATAAACTCGAATGCATACTCATTAAGTTGTTTAACATGCTTCGGACTGTTATGCCCAATAACAAAGTTGGTAGTGAGCAAACCATTGATTCCTCTAAGGGTATTAAGAGGAAGTCTAAAGGGACTTTAGGAAATCACCCAACATGGTTAAGACAGTCTAAGCGAAGGACAATATCAAATCTAATGACCCTTGGTTTCATTATAGAATAAAAGGTCATTGGAAGGAATATTGCGTGGCTTACGTCTACTTCACGAGTTTCTTAGATATTTGATACCAGATGTAAATCTCATATTTCTACAAATATGAAAAAACTAAATAGAAGTAGACCACTGCAAAAGGGAGAAGTTAACCTACACGTTGGAGATGAGCAAAGGCTGCTGCATTGCCTGTAGGAATATACTTCTTGTCATTGCCTTTTGGTTTAGTATTGGAATTAGAAAAATGTCGCTTTATACCCACCATAGCTGAAACATTAAAATGAATTTCATGTTTGGACATGAGCTATTTTAATTTTAAGAACAATTATTGTTCTTGTTTATCTTGATAAAGATCCTAATGGTTGTGGTAAATTACAAAACGACGTTTATATTCTCTAATATTAAAGATTCTATAATAAGTATAGAAATTATAAGGCATAAATGCAATAATCTATTTATTATCGAAATTTGGCATGGTAGACTTTGTCATATAGATGAAATGCAATTCCAAAAGTTACATAAAGATGTATACTCGGGATTAATTGATTTTAACAAGTACAAATTATGCATGTCTGGCACAATGACCAAATCTTCTTTTACTTGAAAAGAAGAAGGGACAGCATAATTACTGGTCTAATGCATAGTGATGCATATGGACTCATGTTAATTGTTGTCAGGTAATGTTTATCTTATTTCATCAATGATAATGTATACTTGATAAAAACTCAAACATGCAACTCTTGAAAAGTTTGAGGGATTCAAACTAGAAATAAATAGGTGAAGATACCCTCACATTAAGATTCGATCGAGTGAGAATATCTTAAAGATAAAATTTAGATTATCTAAGAGAGAATGAGATTCTCTTGCAGTGGACTCCTCCATATACACTGCAACATAGGGGTGTATCTAAAAGGAAGAATCGTTAATTATTAGATATAATGTGATTAATAACATGCCATACAAATCTCCCAAATTGTTTTAGGGTCATACATTGATTGCAGTGTACAACACACTAAATCATGTCACATCTAAGTTGGTTAACAGAAATCCATACGAGTTATGGAAAGACAGTAGTTTCAATTTATCTCATATGAAAGTTTGGGGCCATGATGCCTATTTGAAGCGCCTTGAATCAGATAAGTTTGACATTAAATCTGATAAATACGTATCTGTGGGGATTTTCAAAATAGACATTTGAATATAAATTTTATTATCATGAAGAAAGTCTTCGTCTCACAACATATCTTCCTTTTAGAGAAAATGTTTACTCTAAGGAAGGACAGTGGGAGCAAAATAGAACTTGAAAGAGTTCAAGAGTCCACAGGTATAGTTAACCAAGTAGATGAATCCGAGTTTGATCCTATATCTGATATGGGACATACTCTTGATCAGGAAGTAAATACTCCTGAGGACATATCAGTTCTATGTGAATATAGTAGGATCATTTGACCTTCAAGAAGGTGGGAATCCATGATTACTAATCAGGTATTACTAGTCCAGGATAATGAACCTGCTAGTTGCAACAAAATAAAGTCAAAGTGTTAACTTAAAAGAGACAGTAAGAGACTATAAAACTCGAGATGAACTCAACGTATGTGAACAAGGTTTGGACCTTGGTTGAGCCTCCTGATGGAATAAAACCCATAAGTTTTTGTAAATAGTTTACAAGGAAAATGTCGATATGGATGAGTATATCCATAAATACAAAGCAAGGCTAGAAGCAAAGGTTAAGTGTTAATCTTGGTGAAACCTTTCTCCTATAGCCTTGCTAAAGTCCATTCAAGTTTTGCTTGCAACAGTTGCATACCGTGACTATAGGTTAAGAAAAGTCTCTTGGAGATGAAATCTTCGATTTGATGGAAAAGTCAAAGTGTTTGATTTTATCAAATTTGAAGACGAATTGTATTGTTTACAAGAAGATTGTGGGAGCATTGTCGTATTCCTAATATTATAGAAAACGACATTCCTATGTTTCAATCGTTGAAATAATGGTTGTTAAAAGATTTATTCATGAACGATATGGGAGAAACAACTTGATCTATAGAGATAGATCTAGAAAATTGCCTAACTCATCTCAATTTACATAGATGAAATCTTGAGAAGATTTCATATGGAGAAACTGGTTTACTCTTAAGCGGTATGTTGGAAAGGTTCCAAACGTGAAACAACCGTTGATTCAATAGTAGAAACCTAATACATGATTATTTCAAAAGTAGCAAAGAGTTGCAATCTGGATCATGATGTTCATAAATGAACTTAGAGTGGTTCTTAATATTGTTGATCACATGCCATTGTATTATGATAATAATAGAGCCATTGCGAAAGCGAAGGAACTAAGGTCTCATCAATGATCCAAACATGTATCAAGGCGGTATAATCTCATCAGAGAGATAATACATAGAAATGACGTAAAGAAAAGAACAAATTTCATTTAACAATATTGCAGATCCACTGACAAAGAGTTGTAGTAGCATAAACATGATCGTCATGTAGACTTATGATATTGGATACATAAGTGATTGGATCTAGTGCAAGTGGTAGTTTGTAAGTATTATGTCCTAAGTCCAATCAACTTTGGACATAAATACTTTTGATATATAATTAATGCAATTTAAAAGCAGATCTATTATTTAATTAATAGACAATTAAATAAATAATAGAGTCCGTAAATTCAAATCTTCGTAATTTGTTAATCACAAGGTGTTGTGATTGTGAGATACAAATTATGTATGATTGAATCTTAAATCGTCCGTGGTCGTAAGTAATAACGAGATATGGATATTTTTATTACGGATAGACCATCACGTGTAACATTTCTTACTTGTGAAGTAAGCAGCTGATCTCATAAGCTAAAGTGTAGTGACACTTAAATGAACAGGTGGATGTTTTGTTATAAAACAAAACATTGGAGACCCGTCGAGAGATTCCACATGGAGAACTATCTAAGTGTCGGTGGTTAATCTCTAATGTTCGGTGGTGGAATTGATCTTTTGACTTGAGGTCGTCATGGTACCTTATATGAGGACAGTCATAATTTAGTAGTGTTGGATGCTGCTCTACAAAGGACCACTAATATGACATCGTTCGAGTACGTCAAGAATCGTATGAAGGTTGTGATTAATCAGTAAAGGATTCGTCACTCTTAGATTGTAGGAGATTATGATCTGCGTTTCATTCCATTAAGTCGATGATGAAATCCTTGGCCAAGGAGTACTCATAAGTCAAAAAGGAGTTTTCGACTTATATTGACTTAATAGTGAAGTGAAAGATATGATCGATAATCGAGATTGATACACCTCCATATCTCGTAATTGATCGGATCATATTGACGAAGGGATTATAGTTTCAAGGTAAATGAACGAGTTTGATTTTGTCATACCACATGACATTCCCCGTCACATGTATTGCCCCGACACATTGCTAGATGTCAATTTGAGATGACGAGTGTGAATTGGTGATAAATTAAAAGGGTATTTTAATTGATTTAATTTATCAATTTTGATGAGATCAAAATAATATTTCACGTGATCAGAAGCCTGATGGGTCACACACAAAAGAGAATTGGAAAATTACAATTTATCAATTAATTAATTTAACAATCGTTGGATGAATTAATTAATTGGGTTGGTTGTTTATAGGCCCGAATTGATTAATTGGATTATTTAATTCATGACCAGATTTAATTAAATGGATTAATTAAATATTGGACCGGACCTGGCCACACCCGTTTGGACTTATATAAATAATGTTTAGGGTTTTCAATTCATATGGTTTTTTCTCATAATTATTCTTGCTAGCACGAGAGGAGAAAATCCTGGTAGCTACAATCTTATTCTCTGTGTGGATCACCGTTGGAAGCTGGACAATTAGACAGTTGTGGACGGCGAATCAAGATTGCTAGAACGAAAAGAATAGCAAAGAAATTTGCAAATCTGGAAAAGGTACAATTTTATCACAATTTATATCTAAATACAAAGGCAATTCTTGGTGGGAATCGAAATATGTTTTAAATTTCCGTTGCGCATGTTAAGTAGATTCCTAACAAAAAGTATATTCAAATTATTCAAATTGTGGGCCGAATGATACTAGCAATCGAGCGGCACGTGGCACTCTAGCACCCATGCTGGAGACGGGCAAGGCTTCAGTTGGACGCTCGGGGGCTGAATCTCTATCCAAAATCATTTCTTCACCCCAAATGGTACTTAGGCGCCTGGATTTGGTGCTCAAGCGCCCAATCTCTGCCCCAGAATTCCTTTATCCATGTTTTGACCTTTTCAAAGCCCTTTCAACGAAAACATCAATTCCAAATGAAATTTGGGTCACAATTCAATATATACTTTTTGCTTTCTGACTTGAACGTCGATGAGAAGCCGCACTTTAACCATAAGTGAATCCTGTTAGTAAAAAGTCTACCTGAATTTTGTTAAAACTTAAAAAGTGATGATTTGGTGACCAGAAAATGATAAAGTTTTTGCATTGAGACAAATGTTGGAAATGGAAACAAGTGCAGTTGAAAACATAATGTTGGAAATTTGAATTGATTTCAATTCATAAAAGCTAAGTTTGAGGCTAGGGGTGAGGAGGGAAATTTACTTCCTCTACAACATAAGGAGGATTATGTCCTTGAATGTTGATACACATATGCCTAAACATTCTTCGACTGGAAAAAAAAAACAAATTAATGATGATAAATTAATGAAATGACGACTTATACAGTTAGGGTAAGTTTTCTGTAGGCATAAAGGAATTTGATTCTTGATAGCAATGTGGAACTAGAACTAATTTGGTATGTCGTCGCGGTTGGTAAAAATTTTTGTACTTTCTTTGATTTCGACTAGAAATGAAAATATATTTGGTTGGGAATGAAGAAGTTAATTCTTTTGCAGCGATATGATCTTAACATAATAAGTTAGGATAAAGATAAGTGGATTAGAATTAACATGATTTCTTGAAGTTATTAAAATCTTACTTGTTGAATGGACTAACATAAAAATTTCGTGTATTTACACAATATTTAAAATTTACTTAATTGTTGAGTTTTAGATAGGCATTCATGTATGTGTTACATGTTTTTTTACTTTTAAGTGAAAAAGGTTGCTTATTGAAAATAATTATTTATCCTAATGTAAAAATGAAAAACTCGACTATTTTAGACTGATATAAATTTCAAAAGAGTTTATTTAGAACTTGCTTACTGACTTATAATTAAAATTTCAAGGCTTAGAATATGCTAGATGAAAAACATGACAAGCAGCAAACTTAAGTTATCAAAAACATTGAAAAGGAGCTGATTAGGGCAATTCACATAAATTGTCATTTCGAGGGCCAACATTCATTAGTACAGCCTACATGCACTGAGTCCCACACTGTCCTTGCAAAAATTAAACACCCCCTATGGTCTCTCCTTTGACCTAACCACCCCACCCCACCCCCACCCCAAAAAAACCCCTCTCTAAAAACTTAGAAAATTGCACCACTTGCTCCAACCAACTTCTCTTTTAGCAAGTTGATCATCTATCTTTCGCTGTAGTTACACAATTAGTCTTGAAAACTATTCATATAAAAATTAAATTGTTACGTTGTCATCTTATATCTTCTTTTATGAATTTAGGTTTTGTTTACAACTTGGTTGCTCAAAAATTTGAACAACGACGTTTTTTTTATGAAGTCTAATTCATAGTTGAACGAAGATTTCGATAGTTTTTGCCAATTAGAATTGATTATGCAACAATAGTAAAATGCTGAGGATCAATTTACAACCAATACAATACACTAAGGACCGATAATGCAATTTTCCCCTAAAACTTTTATAAATACCCCTTCACACCACTCAATCCTCATCTCCACCTCCATTCCCTTTCCATTCAAACTCATTTATCCATTTCTTGCCCTTAAACTCAAAAAATGGCTATTAGAAAACCTAACAAACTCCCACAAGCAGCAGTTTTGAAGCAAATCCTCAAACGATGTTCAAGTTTAGGCAAGAAAAATGGATATGACGAAAATGAACTTCCACTTGATGTCCCTAAAGGTCATTTTGCTGTCTATGTTGGAGAATATAGAAGCAGATATATTGTTCCTATTTCATTTTTGACTCATCCTGAGTTTCAGTGTCTTCTTCAACGTGCAGAAGATGAATTTGGATTTGATCATGATATGGGACTCACTATCCCTTGTGAAGAAGCCGTGTTTCGATCCCTAACGTCGATGATCAGATAATTCAGGCAATATTTTTCATAGTCGATCTCAAGCCCCAGATATATAACCCGGGTTGTGATAGGTTGACGATCAATCAGCGCCAAAACTTTGTCAAATCGTATGACATGATTCGGAATGCACATTTGTTGTTGTTTGGAGAAAGATGATCCAGATGAAGCTGAAGAATTGTTGGCTGCTTCTCTTTTTTTAACTTCTTTCTTCATGGAAGTTTGATCTATATTTTTTTTTATTTTTTGGAAAATTCTCATTATTTTCTAACCATTTGGGTGTTTGTATTTTTATAGTGACTTAAAGTCCCCAAACCCAAGAAAACCCATGAATATTTTCTGGGCTAAATTTGTAAAAAAAAAAAAATTGAAGTCTTTTTCTCACAGTTGTTTTCCTACATCCTGAGAGAAATTTGTTGTTTAAGGAAAGACTCTTAATTATGTCCAATTATTGTATTATTGAATGTTGAATGATACTCTCCTATTCTTCCATGTTTTATAAAGTTGAATCTGATAAATATGAAAAAAATAAATAAATAACTTTTGTTCACATATTGTTAAATGCTATCCATTATTATGCATCAAATTCATTTGAGCATTATTTTTTAAAAATTCATTTTTTCTCAAACTCATTTTCAACACGTACTCTCCCAATAATGTAATTTCGCACACAAATCCAAAATTTTACTTAATTTTTAGCACTTTTTTTAAAAATCACTATTACAAACCGTATTTTCACAACAAAATGGAACTCAAACAAGAGCTAAATATAGAATAATTCTCATCTAATTGAATTGAACATGATGTCTCGTGAATTTTACCGTTCTAAAGTCCAAGACATAGCACGAATAGAAGTCGATTAGAGTTTGTCACTCATTTTTTTCTTCCATTGATATTCTTGTCTTAAAATATGACTTTACTTGTTCTTGTTAAGCGTTTAGTAGATAACATAATTTTGACTTGTTTGAATCAATATTGATGAATTCTTTTAAAGGATAATTCAAATTAAGGCCTATAGTATAAAAGATTAGAAAATAGATATTTTTCACTATGTGAATTATAACAAGACGACGAAGGAATATTCACCATATTTATTCTAGTGATGGCAACAGGGTGGGTTCGGAGCAACTTTTTGCCCCGTGTAATTTTTTTTCATTTTTTATTTTTTTTACATTTTTATAGTTTCGAATTATGTTATTATTAGAGAATAAAATACAAATTCAAAATTGAGTTTTAATGGGTGAATCGTTTAGAAATAAAATTATTTTTAATCTTTTTTTTCCCTTCACGGGGCGGGTTCGGCCTCACCAACCTATTCGGAGCGGATTTTTTTTTGTGCCATTCGGAGCGAGTTTTATTGCCATCCCTAATTTATTCGACGAGTATAAAGGGAGTTTCCTTTTCATCAAAGTACAAACAAAACTAAATTTGGAGCTTCGATTTCGTATATCTTCTCCTGTCATGTGATTTTAGGCCCACCAACTTGGTGGCACCAAGGGTCCATTTCTCTACGACTTGTACCTCCTATGGACGCATGTTCATGTGACCCGACCCGTATCTACTTCTCTTTATTTTGTTACAACTCTTATGTAAAAATGTGGTTATGAAAAAAAATATGTATTTCCAAATTGAATTTATAAGTAAAAAGAGAGTTATATGAAGTAATTTTAATTATAGAAAATATCGCAAGACTTCTGCATATTGGTATTTACACAAAAAGAATAATAATGTTGTCATAATAAAAATTATTTTACGTATCACCTAAATATGTCCAATAAACTCGTGACATGTTTAATGTATAATAATGTAAAGTATTAGAGAATCTTTTTCAGTAATTTCATTCTGTACATAAAGCATACCAAATATATCACCATTATTTTAAAAATATCTAGTATCTCATAATATCTAAAAAGGATTTTTTTTAGAAAAATAAATAAAAATAAATAAATAAAGAATAAAGCCAATGTTGAAAGTTCAAAAGGACGAAAGGGCCTTATTTGAAAGTCAAAAATTTGGAACTTATCAATGGAGATGGCAGGGTCTGGTCACTTGGGCCAAGTGATGACTAAACTGTCGAGTCAAATGTCATACAGTTAGGTGGATGGGGTTGCGTGGCTGCAAAATTTAATTGTTTACTATTGTTTGTTAAACGGATTTGAATGATTTCTTTAACCATTTAAACTTAACAATCTAGCCGAAATTGGACAGAGTAGCAGCAAAGAATTGAGTGATAAACATCAAAGAAATGAAAGTTAAAACACCAACGAATTAGAACAAAGTAACACCAAGAAAGTGTGTGCACAGTTAAGACAAGAGTTGAACTCTTTGTCATTAAGTGAATTTTGTCCATCAACGGTGCTTATGGATGATGGAAATCAACTCCCAAAATACAACGACTACCTTCTTGTGATTGTAGCATTCCAAAGCACAAAACCAAAATAATAGCTTTTGTACTCTTTTCGAATGAAATGAAATATCGATTTTTATACAAAATTTAGGTTTTATTTTTCAATTTTTATGTTATGCTACGATTGTAGATGGTCAGGATGAAGTAAAGGATGTCTAATGAGTCTTATTTATAAAAGATAAGGGGTTGCAAATGGAGAGCCACATCCAAAAACTCAGCAATCTTTGCCAAGGGTTACAACTTTTGCTGTCACTTGCATGTTGCTCGTGCACCGCTTGAGCTCCCAAAGCAGAGAATTTGTTCCTCACCTGGCTTTGGATGTCGCTCGAGTGACTGTCTTAGGTGTTGAAATTTTGATTTTTCCTACAACTTTGGACCACAATTTCTCATTAATTCGGAATTGATTTTGAGATTCCAAATATACCATGATTATCTATTCAACGAGAAGATCAAGCTGAACTATTTATTTTCATAATTTGACTATCATCTCAAGTTCGAATATTTGCTCAAAATGTCTTTTCAAAATTTTCATGATTTCATACTTAACCAAAATTTTTTTCTCTTTAAACCAAATTCCAACATTTACAACGCATATGATATGTTACATTGAAAATCAGTAACGTAGAGTATACTTCATTCTTAATCTAATTTTTTTTTCCCCCTCAATAGAAATTGCAGTCGAATAAGGTTATTATTCTTAATACAATGTTCTGACAAACCATGACAGCAAAAAGCTCCCGTTGTATTAATACTGGGCTAAAACATGTTTATACATAATATTCACCAATTATAAGTACTATCAAAATCGGATTAAACCGGTTGGTTCAATAAAAATAAAATTAAAAAAAAAAAAATTGATATGGGTGTAGATAAGATACTGCTAATTTGAAATTCATTAAAATCACTCAA
This sequence comes from Olea europaea var. sylvestris, assembly GCF_002742605.1. Classification (NCBI taxonomy): domain Eukaryota; kingdom Viridiplantae; phylum Streptophyta; class Magnoliopsida; order Lamiales; family Oleaceae; genus Olea; species Olea europaea. The sequence continues at coordinate 9,169,915 of NC_036241.1, read as the reverse complement.
GAACTTGTCATTTCTAACTCAAAATAGACTTGTTCACGACAAAATTGTCCTTTTATTTATTTCTAAGTTTAATCATTAACTATTGACCCTTTAATCTTTTTTAAAGCCAACATTTTACTTGTTATTGGATTAGCACCACTCTTCTTGTGAAAGAGATGGCCTTGACAACTTGACAAACCAGGTCTGTCAGTAAGCTTAATTACCGCCTAAAGTAACAAAATTGTCCTCTATAATGCCATCTAGTAATTTAGCTCCTGATTGAGCCCCATTACATTGAATTCTATTACATTTTATTTTTCTCTCTTATTTTTAATCACACAATCTTTCATAAAATAATATTACACGTAGATCGAAAACTTTTCATTCTTTTTCAACCACTCATTTTTCAAAAAAATATTATTCCCTCCATTAATTTTTCTACGTAATGGGGATCAAACAGGGGCTTATAATGATAGTTGTCGTGACTTTTTTTAAGTGAATCGGCTGATAGGCTAAATTCTGTTTCAATCATCTTCTATTCATCTTTAGTGGTCATGGACATTGTCGATGGCGGAGAGGACGGTGTCTGCGATAGGTGGAAGCTGTGAAGAATTTCATTTCTTTTTTAAATTGTTTCAAAGGATTGGATGTCAGTGACTTAGAGGTGGCAATAAGTTTGCCCGCTGGTTTAGCCATTTGACTCGGCTCGTTTGGATTCGACATTGATTCTGAACCTCTCGGACCAATTTGTCTGGTCTCAACTCACGACATCCCAAGCCCATAAGCGCATGGACTAGGGTTGAATCTGGCTCGGAATTTGCCACACATCGAGCCTGCACAACTCATACTCTTTTTAAGAAGTAGGATAATGCTTACTTTTTAACCAAACATTCTTAAAAAAAATCACTATTACAAAATTTATTCTCCCAAACAAAAGTAATTAGTACAACACATTCACATAGTTTGTACTCATTGCACAAATCGTCTTTATCTTTGCAAATTTGGTAATTGCACCTTTATTTCAATCATTTCTTACAAAATTGGTAATTTTCATCTCCTTCTGTCAAACATGGATAATTAGTGTAAAACGTCGTTATTGTTTATTTTCATTGTGTGAAACGTTCTTATCGTTTGCCTTTATTGTGTAAAAGGTATTATAATCTATTTTCTCCAATAAAGCATTGTAAAATACCATCCTCTTTAAATAAACAAATAGAAAAGAAATAAATAATATAAATATAAATCAAAAATTGTGGCAAAAGTCCTAAATTTTTCAAATAGTGAGATCGAGATCCACTTATAATAATTGGGGTTTGAAGTAGAACAGTTGCAATTGGGTGTTCGTGTGTATATGTAATTAGTAACAAGTAAATGGAAATAAGAATTTCGTGAAAATAGTTAAATCATTAAAATATATTGTAATTTTGATGAAAAATAAAAAGATACTAGAACACGAAACTTGATTACAGAAAAATAGCTAAATATCTGGTTGATGTCACAA
>NC_036241.1:9152384-9168253 GCF_002742605.1 Olea europaea var. sylvestris | reverse complement strand
GGCGTGGGGGTGGTGGTGGTGGCAGGGTGCGAAATTGGATAGGGAAGGAGAAGCATTTCGTTTTTTTTACTTTTAATTATTATCTTACTTTTTTATATTTTTAATTCTATTTTAATTATCTTGGTGTGTGGTGGGGCTGGGAGGCATAGGCATAGGTGGGATTAATTGGGAACATAAAATATTTGTCTTTTCTTAGTATATTTTATTTGAAAATCGTGTGTATTTTTTAAAGAATTTAGAACTCTAGCTATGATTATTTATTTTTTTATATTATTTCTTTCATTTTTATTTGTTTATTTAAAGCAGAGTGTAAATTAGTAATTTACAAAATTTTAATGAAGAAAATAAACGATAAAGACATTTTGCTTAATGAAGGTCAACAATATGGACGTTTTGTGCAATGAAAGCAAACGATAGCATCAATTATCCGTATTTGACGGAAGAAGATAGAAAGAAGGTCCAACTTCGCAAGAAAATGTTGAAATGAAGGTGTAATTGTTAAACTTGAAACATGACAATTGCGCAATGTCTGTAAACGATGGGGAAGTGTTATGTTAATTACCCCTTCCCTCTCTCTAAACAATGGAACTTAAACAATCCTTAGACTTTAATAAACTTAAAAGGAACAATACATAAATAATTCAAAATTAAAAACTTGTTTCAAAATATAAAAAATCAAGTCATAATTATTTTTTTCTAATTAGATAGACAATTAAAAATATTTTATTATTTAATTTATATTAAGCTCAAAATGTTATATAGTTTATCAGTCACAGTTACATACAAGTTACAATCGCAGAACATCATAATCACAAGTCACAAATTATTTATCTATCACAAATTATCAAATTAATTAATTACGTATTATTTCTGAATCACAAATCACAAATATTACAGGTCACAATTTTACATTCCATAAATTATCAAATTAATAGGTTGCATATTATTTCTTGGCCTCAACTTATTTAACGATTACAAATTATTTTTGGATTACAAATTATCAAATTAATTGATCACAACTTAACAAACTATGAGTCATGACTATAAATCTGGTCATAATCTCACATTTTAGGTTACATATTATTTTACGATTATCTATTTTATGGATCATATATTTATTAGCCACAAATTAATTATTTTACTCATCACTATCATCCGAATAATTTGTCACAAAATGCTTTTCATCCCACTCCACCACCACCATTACCATCATCGCACCACCGTGAACCACCACCATTTACAAACTTTAATTCGACAATAAATTTTAAACTTATCGTTATCTTTGCAATTCAAATGCTACACAGCCAAACCAGCTTTCTACTCTCATTTCTTTGCCCTCAAACTAGATCCACCTCCGCTTTCGTCACCCATCAACCATCACCTCCACCATCAGTTCACCACCATATCGGCCACTACTCTACTAAGAGAGGGAAAAAAAAATGAGAGAGAGAATGTGAATAAGTGGTGGTCACGGATTTTTGAATGTTGGGGTGGGTGAGATTGAGGGTGGGAGGGCAATGGGAAATATTCTTAGGGTTTGGAATTTGGATGGATATGGTTGTTCGTTGGTGGTTATTACATATGTTTTTAAATTAACAAAAAATAATTATAACCTGATTTTTAAAAGAAAAAGATTATTTATATCCTGATTCTTGAAGTTGAAAATTGAAAATAGGTGTGCATGTAATTTCTGCAAACTTAAATCGGTTATTTATCTTTCAAAGGTCAAGTTCACTTAATCTTTTTTTTTTTTTTTTTTAATGTTTATGAAATATTTACTCATGGGGCAAGTTCTTCTACTCTGGTTCATCGTTTCTCTTGGTTATATGATTCATCCAGAGAAGAGAGCTTCAAGAAATAGTTAATGGTCTTATCAATTTTGATTTTTGATTTTTTTCATTTAAAAAGGAATAAGAATGAGATGTGTTAAGCTTTTTGTAATGCTGGTGTTGAGCTATTTTTCGCAAGACCTTCCCTATATTATCGTCACCACAATAGAGTTTAACCACCAAGTTCATGATAGACTAGTAGGGTTCCTCTACGCCTAATACCAAAATATCAAACCATAAATGAAGAAAGGCATGAGACAAAAGCTTATTGACTAGTTTTTTTAGACCTCAATTCTTGACTGGAAGGGACATCAAAGGCCTCTGCCCTTCCATTTAGGGGTGAACACGGTTCGGTTTGGGTGGTTTGCGCTTTATTTTCAACTCAAACCATTTTATGTAGTTTGAAATTTTTTCAAACCAAACCAAACCATTTTATTTTTCAAATCCAACCATTATTTGCGGTTCAATTCGGTTTAAATCCGCTGTTTATCTATCAACATTATAACAATATGTTTAAAACAAGTTGACATATAAATGTAAACGAGAACTAATAATGTTAAATGTAAAATTACATTCATATTTGTCTAAAATTCGATATATAAACAAAAAAACATATTATCAAGTTAACATCTAGCAATAGGCACTCCGCTCAAACTTTTGTGAGCAATAATATCAAAATAAGTACAAGAGTACTAACCTCTCATTTGATAAAAATTGGATCATTGCTCCCTGTTGTAGAACATGATTCGACCTCTGCATGATAGGTAAATATCAAATTATTTATTAGTCTTTATTAATGGTATTAACAAGCAACTAAGAAACAATATGAATAAAAATATCAAAGCTGATAGTAGAAAATAAATGTCACCTTCTACTGCTTTTTCCGAGTCATTCAATGATTCTACCTCATCCAAATATTGGCGAAACACTATAGGTTCATTGCTGCTATGCAACCAATTCTTCATGCATATTAAGGCCTCAACCATCTTTGCACTCAATGAACTCCTAAAGGAGTCAAGAATCTGACCACTCGTGGAAAATGCCAACTCTAAAGCAACCGTGGATATTTGAATTACTAATACATCTTTGGCAATTTTAGAGAGAATTTTGTACTTGTGCGCGTTTAATTTCCACCACACTAATACATTAAATTTGGGATCGATTAAATCTTCACAACGATCAAACAAATAATCAACCAAATCATTCTTCTCAAATTGCATGTTTTGCATAAGTTTAGCTTTAAAAATAGAAGGAATTTGTTTAGAAAGACCAAAAGCAGGTTGTGAAGGACTTGAGCTACTATTTTTGGTAGCCTCCTTTGATGAAGCCGATGGTGGAGTGATTGGAGTCGCCATTTCTTCATAGCATGTATACAGCCTGTGGTGTGTCTCTCCAACTCTTTTTAACAACATTTTTGCAATTTCTACATCGTAAATAAGTTCGAACTTGACTTTAAGAAGTTCCAACTTGCATCTTGGGTCAAGAACTGTTGCAATGAACAACTTATTAAACTTTTCAACATGGCCCCAATACTTATTGTTACGCTACGATTATATACGCCTTAGATACCCAAGTGTCATCTCACCTCCGAGGCCAAGATCAAGTGGACCCCCCCGCAGCACCATTTATTCCGACCTGAAAACGACCTTCCGAAGCTTCTCCGAAGTGAACCCTACTACTAATCTGCCGAAGCATCTCACCTCCGAGGTCGAGACCAAGTGAACCCTGGTTAGAAGATCCGTCGCCAATTTGAGATTTGTCTTACACCTAAGGCTTAAATTGATTTGACGTCTCCGTGAGGTTAGTTGATGTGACTTATCAACTTTACGTCAATTCAACTCAGAGGAAACAAACTGTCCGCCCACTCTACAAACGCGGCGCGGCTGATTGACGCCTATGAGCAGACGCTTCATACCGTCAGATGTATACACGCGTTCCACATCCAACGGTTCATACCACCTATAAATACCCAAGGTTTGGCAAGAGGCAAAAGTAATGAAACTCTTAATACACAGCACTCCATAACAAGTTTATATATTCTCCTCCCCCTTTATTGATCGATTTGTATAGCCCCTGAGTACTGTTCCGATCACCCAAACCTGACTTGACCGTCGGAGTGTATACGGCCGCCACCACCCCCGCTAGTTCCGGCCGTGTGCGCCTGACTATTTGTTGATTGTGCGTAGGGAGGAATACGTGGTGTAGCTTTCAGTTGGCCACGTGGAAGGACCAATTTCCGAGGTCAACAAATTGGCGCCGTCTGTGGGAACCACTCCCCATTCGAAGTTTTGCATTCTCCATCGGAGGAGATACCGAAAAACCAGCGACTAACCCTGAAAAGAGGGCATTCTTGAAAAAGAACAAAGTCGAGTTACAATCCAAGTTCTTACTACCCTTGAAAAAAGAGGTAGGATGAGCTACAGCCATGAAGACGACAATCCCATGAGAGAGGCCTCTGAAGAAGGGATACTCCATAACAATGTTACTCATCAGAGACTGCATCACCGACGTCGCCGAGGCGGAAGAACAGCCATACTCACTGAAGAAATGGCTCAGATAGCTGCGGGTATGAGAGACACAGCAGCTCAGAATATGGCGATGCAGGAACTCCTCATGCAAGCCCAAGGACACCAGAGCTATCAAAGGCCCCAAGGATCTTATTCGGTGCAGGAAATCCCTTTATCTCACTCTCAGGGCCACATGAGTCGGCACACAGAATGCCCCCTTGAAAGAGAGATGAACGCCGAAGCAACATCTTATGTGCAAGGGAGTCATCCATCAGAACCACCCTTGGGGGACAACTTTCCTCAAGAACACGACGACCAAAGGTCGGTAAGCATCTTCGACCAAATAGGGGAGGATCCTAGCAATAGGGTCCGCCCAGCAAGAGGATCAGCTCGTCCGGATCGCGAACAAGAGCATGTTCCCCCTCTTCCTCCTAGAAATAGGAGGGAGAGGAGAAACCTAGTCGATTGGGGGAGTCAAGGAAAAGAACCTCCACCACCCCAGGACATCCAAGATGATGAAAGGTCAGAGGGGCCCTGTCGATCTTATGAGATTGACGACGATGACGATAACCTCCCTTTCTCAAGGGAGATTCGAAGCTTCCCAATGCTAGCTAACTTCATGCCCCCTAAGATCCCCAAGTATGAGGGAAAGGGGTATCCAGAGAAGCACCTCACAAAATATATGACACAAATAAGCCTTAGGAGAGCCTCGCCTGCTCTAAAATGCAGAGCCTTCCATTTAACACTAGGCGGAGCCGCCGAGGTATGGTACAGCAGGCTTTCTCTCCTAAGCATCAGAAGTTGTCCAGACTTGAAGAAAGCATTTTTAAACCAGTACCTCTCACGCAGGGAAGGAGAGGCGCCAATTCAACGCCTACAAGACATGAGGCAGGCCCCTGGAGAGATGCTAAAAAGCTATCTCGCCAGGTTTACAGACGAAATTACTTACTGCGAACAGGTCACTGACAGGGAAGCCCTTTCAGCCCTGAAAGATAGGCTCAACATGAACACTTTGTTTTGGAGGGACATGCGCAGCAAGAATCCCTCCACATATGACGAGCTGGTGAAAATGATGAGAGTGGAAATTGTTAGTGAAGAAATGATTAATCATCGCAATCGTGCCGCGCAGGGACTCCCTCCTCCTCAGAGGCAGGTAGGTCGAAGCCCCGCAGCACACCTTGTTACTCAGCAATGGACCCAAGCAGGGCATACCATAGCTCCCATATCCGGACAGGCCCTAGCTTCCGCCACATTGAATGCAGTGCCGGTGTTGGCATATGATAATGCCCCTACTAAGGCGGGACCATCTGGAAGAATTGATAACAATAAGAAGAAGAAAAAGAGGCCAAACAGACCCTTGGCAGAAGCAAGGTTTTGTACATTCCATCAACTATACGGACATGCCACCAGCGAGTGTCGTGATGCCAATCGGCACCCCGATCGAAGCAACCCTCACACTTCCAGCAGAAACGAACACCCTCGCAGATCCACCTCCCCGAGGAAGGGAGGGAGAGGTCACCAGGAACAATCTCCTCATAGAAGAGAATCGAGGAACCGAGGCCAATCCAGGCAAGGGAACCAAGCCCAATTTTCGGGAGGCCAGGTCATCAGGGAAATCGATACCATCATTGGGGGACCCCACGTCGGTGGCAACACCAAGAATGCCTAGAGAAATTACACAAGAAAAGCTAAGGATCCCCCAATGATCACTTATATTGTTGACGAATCGAAATCAGCAAACAAGATGGCCCCGATCACCTTCTCCCAGAAAGACTCAGAGGGGGTTCACCATCTCCATTGCGATGCTTTGATTGTAAGAGTCGTAGTAGTTAGAAATGGATTAAAATGCATGCTCATTGACAATGGCAGTTCCGTGATCATATTGTTCGGCTCCACTTTTGACAAAATGCAAATTGAACATGGGTTGATCCCAATGACCGACCCACTGTTCGGATTCACTGGAGACAGCATCATCCCACGAGGGCGGAAAACCCTGCCTGTGGAAATGGGTTCGGCACCTCTAGTCGCCCAGCATTTCATGGAATTTCTGGTGGTAGATCATAGATTGGCTTACATTGGAGTATTGGGCAGACCCACTCTGAAAGATCTTTTGGACTGTGACGTCCATTCACTATTTGTGCATGAAATTTCTAACCGAACATGGGATTGCAACAGTCCGGGGCGATCAGATGGGCTCCAGGGCATGCTACCTAAACTTACTGCGCAAATCCGAGCCTCGAACTGTTAATGTAATCCTACCCGAGGTACCCGCTAAAGTCGGTACAGACGTGGAAATGCTCGACGCCCCTGAACAAGGACACCCTCTTGATGAGTTAGACCCCCGAATAATCGATTATAAACCAAATGCGACCCCCATGGAAGAATTGAAAACTTTCCCCGTCAACCCGGAAGACCCCAATCAAGTCTTGCGTATAGGGAAGTCATTATCACCTGAAGCAAAAACTGAGATGATATGTTTCCTAAAAGGAAACCTGGATGTCTTCACATGGAAACATGAAGATACGGTAGGAATAGATCCTAGGATCAGTTGCCATCACCTTAACATCAACCCCTCCTATGCTCCCCATAGATAGAAGAGGCGTGCCCTGAACCCGGAACGGTATGAGGCACTGAAAGACGAAGTAAACAAACTTAACCGTAGTGGTTTCATCAAAGAGGCCATATATCCGATGTGGATATCCAACCCGGTTCTGGTGAAAAAGTCCAGCGGAAAGTGGAGGGTATGTGTGGATTTCACAAACCTAAATAAGGCGTGCCCTAAAGACAGCTTCCCACTTCCGAGAATTGATCAACTTCTGGACTCTACTGCTGGGCATGAACTACTGAGTTTCATGGATGCATACTCAGGGTACAACCAGATACCCATGTTCCGACCTGATGAAGAAGCTACATCATTCATTATGGACAAGAGCCTGTATTGCTACAAAGTTATGCCCTTCGGATTGAAAAATGCCGGGGCCACATACCAGAGGTTAGTCAACATGATGTTTGACGAACTCATTGGCAAAACCATGGAAGTCTACGTAGACGACATGTTGGTCAAAAGCCTCCAGGCAACCGAACACGTGAGTCACATTGACCAAACCTTCCAGATACTCAGAAAGTATAATATGAAATTGAATCCCCTCAAGTGCACTTTTGGAGAGGCATCAGGCCAGTTCTTGGGATATATTGTAAATCAGAGAGGAATTGAGGCAAATCCGCTAAAGGTAACGGCCTTAATAGAAATGAGGTCACCTCAGAAATCGAAGGAGGTCCAAAGTCTCAATGGTCGAATAGCCGCACTCAACCGCTTCATCTCCAAAGCCACTGATAAAAGCTTCCCTTTCTTCAATGTATTGAAGCAAGGAAAGAAATTTCAATGGACTTCAGAGTGCGAAGAAGCCTTCGAGGCTCTGAAGAAGCACCCCTCTTGTCGAAACCTCAACCGGATGAATCTCTATTACTGTATCTAGCAGTTTCGGACGTGGCAGTCAGCGCAGTCCTAATCAGGGAAGAAAATGAGCGTCAATTGCCAGTGCATTACATCAGCAAAGCACTTCTCCCAGCTGAAACACGCTACCCAGACATGAAAAAATTGGCACTCGCACTAATCACGGCCTCAAGAACGCTGAGGCCATATTTCCAAGCCCACTCAATACAAGTTCTCACCAATTTTCCTTTAAAACAGGTAATGCAGAAAACAGACGCGTTGGGATGCCTGCTGAAATGGGCCATCGAGCTCAGCGAGTTCGATCTAACGTTCCGACCTAGACACGCCATCAAGGGCCAGGCCCTTGCTGATTTTATGGTTAAGTTTACCAAAGCCCCAGAAATGGAGGCTATAATGGAACTAGCTGAGCCCCCCACATGGAAATCATTCGTAGATGGGTCCTCAAGAGAGGCTGGCGCGGGGGCAGGGATCATGTTGGAGAGCCCGGAAGGCCATATGCTAAATTGTGCGGTAATGTTCGGCTTCAAAGCCTCGAACAATGCAATCGAATACGAGGTCCTTCTGGCAGGTCTAAGGCTCGCTAAGGAAATGCGGGTCAGGAAGCTCCTAGCAAGCAGTGACTCTCAGCTCATAGTAAATTAGGTAAATGGGAGCTTCGCAGCCAAAGATGGTAACATGCTTGCGTACTTGAAGTTAGTTCTGAACATAATTCCCCATTTTGAAAGGTTCGAACTAACTCAAGTCCCCCGTCCAGAAAATGCACATGCAGATGCCCTCTCAAAATTAGCCAGCGGCATGGACTCAGAGCTGCTAAACATCGTCCCCATTGAGCACTTATCAAAGCCTTCCACCTCCGAAGGCGAAGAGGTACTGTGGATAGAAGGCACCCCATTATGGATGCAGCCCATAATCGCGTACCTGAAGGAACAAACACTACCTGCTTCCAAAGACGAAGCGAGGAAATTAAGGAGAAGGGCTGCACACTTCGTCCTGCAAGAAGACACCCTTTACAAGAGAGGCTTCACTTCGCCCCTTCTTCGATGTGTAGGCGGCGAAGAGGCCACATATATACTCAGAGAAATATATGAAGGAATCTGTGGAAATCACTTCGGAGGAACGGCTCTGGCACACAAGGTTCTCTGTCAAGGCTACTTCTAGCCGACCCTGAAAAAAGATGCTTGCCAATTTGTCCAGAAATATGACAAGTGCCAGCGCTTCTCGAATGTACAAAGACAGCCTGCTCAGAGCCTCTCTGTAGTAACCAGCCCTTGGCCATTCGCCAAGTGGGGCATCGACTTCATTGGTCTACTCCCAAAAGGGAGAGGAAGCGTAACTTTCGCCATTGTCGCCATTGACTACTTCACTAAGTGGGTCGAGGCAGAACCCCTTGCCCGAATTATCGAGGCTAATACTACCAAGTTCGTTTGAAAAAACATCATTTGTAGATTTGGCATCCCCCACTCCATAGTCTCTGATAACGGGCGGCAGTTCGATAATAGGAAGATGCGAGACTTATGCGACGAATTGGGCATAAAGAAGGACTTCTCGACACCTCATCACCCCCAGGCGAATGGGCAAGTTGAAGCAGTGAACAAGACTATCAAGTACATCCTGAAAAGGAAACTGGATACCTCAAAAGGGGCCTGGGTTGACGAACTCCCCCACGTCCTCTGGGCTATCAGGACGACTTGCCGGACTACAACCGGTGAAACCCCATTTTCCATGACCTACGGAGCCAAGGCAATAAGTCCGATCGAAATCGGGGTCCCATCACATCGACGGATACATTTCAATGAGATCAGCAATGACGAGGCCCGAATAAGCGAACTACACCTCCTTGAGGAAAAGAGAGATACCTCCCAAATGACCCTGGCAAAATATCATCGAAAGATGACCCGCTTTTACAACTCCAAGGTTAGAAACAGAACCCTCCGGTTGGGCGACCTCATCCTCAGAAGAGTTTTCCAAACTTCAAAACCAACCGGGTCAGGAGTTTTCGGCCCGAATTGGGAAGGCCCTTACCGCATCCGATGGGAATCCCGACCTGGTACCTTCGAAATCGAAGATATGTCAGGAAGGGCGCTGCCTCATAAGTGGAACATCGAACACTTGAGGAAGTACTACCAGTGATGAGACTGTGTTCCAATCCGATCTCAATGTATTGTAGCGAATCAATTATCCCGATCTGATCTCAGTTGTAAAATTCCCTAAGTGATAGAATCGCATTTGTAAAGGGTGGTATAATTTATCTTAGTAATGAATTTTCAGTTTCAAGCCACATCAGCTAGTGAATAGTTTCCTCAGTACTTCAGAAGGTTCACTTAAGCGGTCCGATCCACAGTTATTAACTGGTCATTATCGCAAGGCAATTAGTCTAACGTTTGTCGTTCATACAAGTGTAAACAAAGAAAATACAAAGAAGCAGAAGCCCAAATACTTAACAAAAATTTCTCATTTCATTTCATAAATTTAAGTACATTGGGGCCGAAGCCATTACAAGATAACTCTAGTCTGTTGGAGGGACTTCAGCACTGGCCACCTCCTGGGCCTCCGGAGCCTCCTCGACAACCTTATCAGGCGACCTCCAGTTGGCCCCCCAAACTCTGCCTCCAATGGAGAGATGTCCAGAGTGGGATGCACCTCCTTCAGTCGACCCAGTAAGCTTTGGACACTCCATGAGGCCCAAAAGTTGGCGAAGTCGTCATACAAGGGATGGTCTTCGAAGTGGTCAATAAAGTTCTGGACTTCCACCTCCCCCGCAGACTTCAATTCCTCCTTCAAAGAGGCAATCTCCTCTGACTGGGCCTCTGTTTGCTGCCTCAGCTCTGCCTTTTCTCTATTGGAGGCCTCCAGAGCATCGGTGGCGAGCTTGTGGTGCTCATTGGCGTGATCAAGTCGTCGAGTCACAGCAGCCACTTGGCATTCAACCTCATAGAGCTCTTTCTTTAACCACTTCACCTCTGCTTGTGCAACAGTAAGCTGGGCCTCAGCAGCTTTCTTCCCCTCCTCTCCCTTTATGGCTTTGGCCTGGGCCGCCCTCATAGCATCCCCATAATGCATCGGCTCCTCGAGGCGCTTGGCGAGGTCCTCCCTCTTAGAGTTCAGATCTTTCACCAAGCCTTCGAGCTGGATGCTTGTGCTTAGGACCCGAGCCACACAGGCGCTATTCGCAGCCACCAGATCTTCAGCCGTGCAGGAGGCGGTGTGGTCCCTCCACTCTTCTGTCCAATATTTATTATGGACCACCGCCACCACAGCTGTTTCGGGAGGAAGAGCCTCCAACACCTCCCTTACGGGCTCCTCAGGATTGGTGCCCAGGAAATCAACCTCCTTAGAGGGACGGGGCCTTTTTCTCCTCTGCTGTCCCGGAGCTTGATCAATGGGCACTACAGCAAGGGGTGCTATGTTCGAGGCAGCGACAGGCTCAGTTGGAGCAGGGCTTCTCTCCGGGAGGGCCACCCCCATGGGAATGGTGGTCTGCCTCAAAACTGGGGGTGGCTCACCACAGTTGGGCGTCTGGGAGGGGCGGCACTCTTCTTGCCCTTCCTTCGAAGGTCAGCCTCCGGGTCCTCCTGAACTTCCTCCTCTGTCGGAGGCTGGAGCCTCTTACTGGCCTCCATCAATTCCTCCATTTTCTTTTTATACGAGGAGGAGGAGGCCTTCAGTGCCCGTGCCTCAGCCATCATTTTCTGGATGGTCTTGAAGTCGGGGCGCACTGGCAGCTTCTTGTTAAAGTTATCTACAAAGAAACAAATAAGGAATTAGTACAAGTCTAGGAAGTTCGAAATAAAAAGTAAGGACTTCGGTCCTATTACCTTGAGACGCCATTAAATCGTGAGTAATTAAATGGATGTTCTTCCGGATCAGCCTGTGGTAGGACCTCTTCTTCTGAGGCAGCTGATAAATGACACAGATGGTATTGAAGTCCTCCGTTGATAGCTCGCACCGAGGAAGAGAACCTACAAAGGAAACATAACTGTTAGACACAAGTCGAACCGAAGAGGAATAAAAGAAGCAACTACTATACTCACTAAGTGTTGAAAACTTCATTGGAACTGTAAGAGGCGCCAAGGGGTCCTCCACCATCGTGTCCCACCGCCCTGCTGCCCAACACCATGAGCTCTTCCATTCTTTGATGGAGCTCGACAGATCGACCACGAATGGAGTGTGGAACCCCATGACGTAAGGTAGTACCAACCCCGGGTCTTATCCCCCCGACAGTAACCTTGGGAATATAGAGGGTCTGGAAAACGGAAAAGGGCATATCCACCCCTAATGACGCCTCTTTCCACAACATCCAGGAGCCCACCATCTGGCTCCAAGAGTTCAGATTGAGCTGCGTCGGGGCTAGCCCATAGGACCTAAGCACCAACCTAAAGAATGGGTGGATAGGCAGCCTAAGTTCGGCCCTAAGGATCGCCTCACTAATGGCCACACAGCCCGACCTTGGGTAACAGGCTCTCTCTTCCTGCCCGGGGAGGATTAAGTCTACGCTGTCGGGATCCTATACTTTGTCCTAAGTCTACCCAGGTCAGCCTCCCTTAATTTTGACGGGTAGTCCGACGCCCCCCAATGCATAGAGATATCTGGTGGGCTATCTGGTTGTTTCCATATGTTCTCCCTCCATTATTGCCCCAGCTATTTCTAAGGAGGTCGCCACAATGGGCTCGTCCACCCTCACTATTTCTAAGCCCCTCCCCGAACCAGAACTCCCATCCGAGGCCATTCTTTAAAAATTTAAAAGCCTAAATAGGTGCTGAAACTTATGGGTTTGGAGGTTTTCCTAGACGGAAATGGTGTAAGGTCGCCGGAAGCCTAGTTTTTCTCTCCGAAAGTATAGTTTTTCTCGCCGGAAGTGCTTGCAAAACGTCGAAAATCGCCAAAAATTTGGAAGCAAAGTATAATCTTAGTTTTGCAAGGGTAGAAAGTCTGAGAAAACCCCAGAGTCCTCCTTTTATAGAAAAAAACAAGTCCGATCTCCACCGTTGAATTCAAATGCGATCAATCTAAGCCGTTCGTCGCATCCTCAATCTAGGCCATTGAAATGAAACGCCAGATTTGATCTACGCCCAAGATGTCGCTGTGACTTTCACGCTAACTTGAAACGCGTCACCTCGGTTACAACCAGCCGTCAATAATAATTAGTAGCCACAGCAGCCTTTTAGGAGAATGGGCATGGCACCCAACTGCCACCTTGAAAACACGCAACAGTTGTCAAATCATTTGACGTTTGGGTCGCCTCGGATTGAGCTCCTCCTCCAACTTTACAAAACTTGGACGTACCTGACGCGAAGGCCCTATTGGGTCATCGCCTTGGACGCTGCATTCCCTCCCATGCTTTACAAAGTTTCAGCCATCTCCTCACGTGTCGACCTTTTGGGTCAGCGCACCGGTGGCAAGTGAGCTCCTCCTCCAACTTTACAAAGCTTGGACGCACCTGACGCGAAGGCCCCTATTGGGTCATCACCTCGAACGCTGCATTCCCTCCAATGCTTTACATAGTTTCAGCCATCTCCCAACGCATCCACCTTTTGGGTCAGCGCACCGGTGGCAGATGAGTTCCTCCTTCAACTTTACAAAGTTTAGACGCACCTGATGCGAAGGCTCTTTTAGGACATCGCCTCGGACGCTGCGTCCCCTCCCATGCTTTACAAGGTTTCAGCCCTCCCAACGAGTCGGTCTATGGGGTCAGCGCACCATATTCGCGAAGCTTCGGTGCACCTTACGCGACGTCCCATGCTGCTTGACCGCCTCGAACGTTACGCACAATAACGAAGCTTTGGCACATCTGCCTATTATCATAACCTCGATTGTTGTGACAGATCAACCCCCAAAACTCCCATGACTTGCGGTCCGGTCAGGAAAGCAAGTCCACGCATGATATAAATATTCATCCCCGAACTTGGGGGGCCACTGTTACTCTCCAATTATATACGCCTCGGATACCGAAGTGTTATCTTACCTCCGAGGCCGAGATCAAGTGGACCCCCCGCAACACCATTTATTCCGACCTGAAAACGACCCTTCCAAAGCTTCTCCGAAGTGATATAGCGATTCCTACTACTAATCTGCCGAAGCATCTCACCTCTGAGGTCGAGATCAAGTGGACCCCGGTTAGAAGATCCGTCGCCAATTTGAGATTTGTCCTACACCTAAGGCTTAAATTGATTTGACGTTTCCGTGAGGCTAGTTGATGTGACTTATCAACTTTACGTCAATTCAACTCAGAGGAAACAAACTATCCGCCCACTCTACAAACGCGGCGCGGCTGATTGACGCCTATGAGCAGACGCTTCATACCGTCAGATATATACACGCGTTCCACATCCAACGGCTCATACCACCTATAAATACCCAAGGTTTGGCGAGAGGCAAAGTTAATGAAACTCTTAATACACAGCACTCCATAACAAGTTTATATATTCTCCTCCCCCTTTATTGATCGATTTGTATAGCCCCTGGGTACTGTTCCGATCACCCAAACCTGACTTGACCGTCGGAGTGTATAAGGCTGCCATCACCCCCGCTGGTTCCGACCGTGTGCACCTGACTATTTGTTGATTGTGCGCAGGGAGGAATACGTGGAGTAGCTTTCAGTTGGCCACGTGGAAGGGCCAATTTCCGAGGTCAACACTTATCATATATTTTTCCGCATACTAATTGCCATGGATCCCATCAAAGTGTTAGGCTCTTTAGCTAATTCATTTAACTCTACATGAATTTCACATATTTCTTGAAAGAAAGAGTTAGAAGTTACATACTTCGAGCCACTAAATTTTAATATCATTTCATAAAAAGTCTTCAAGAACCTAACAAATACTTCTGCTCGATCCCATTCAACATGTGTTGGTGGTCCATTTATATTTCTTCCATCGGACCTATCGTCATTAAAATAATTTGTATAGTTTCCATTGCTTTCCAAAATAACAAATGCTTTTTTAAACTTCGTAGCAACTTGCAACATCAATTATGTGGAATTCCATCTAGTTGTGACATCCAAACACAACAAAGCTCGAGACTCAATATTTGCTTCATTGCAACTCTCCTTGAACATTTTAAGTCGTTCTAGGGAAGATCTAACAAATCTCACTGCATTACGAATAGCTGAAATAGCATGACTCTTGTCTTTCAAGCCATCACAAACAATCAGATTGAGTATATGAGCACAACACCTCATATGAAGCATTTCTCCACCCAGTACTAGACCGTCCTTCTTCTCCTCAAAACAACTCTTCAATCTCAATAATGCTACATCGTTCGAAGAGACATTATCAACAGTTACACAAAAACTCTTATTAATTCCCCAGTCTTTAAGACAAGAAATCAACTCCTTTCCCACCATATCTCCTTTATGGCTTGGGACTTGAATGAAACTTATAATCCTTTTTTGAAGTTTCCAATCGTTATCAACCCAATGAGTAGTTGAACACAAATAACTAACAATCTGTATTGACGTCCAACAATCAATAGTTAAAGAAACTCTATGTTGACCCAACACTTTCTTCAATTTCTTCTTCTCATTTAGGAACAAATTATATATATCTCTTGTTACTGCCATCCTTGAAGGAAATACAAATCTTGGGAAAAAATACCTTGTGTAACTTGAAAATCTTCATCCTCCACATGTCGAAACGGTAACTCAGACAATATGAAATACCTTGTAATCTTTTCTCTAACTTCTTTTTGAGCAAACTCGACAGGTTCTTCATGACTATCAATATCCTTAGAAAGCTCTTCGGTTTTAAACATATTATAATAGGTCATATCATGCATTTGTCTTGAACTCTATATGGATACTTCTTGCACAAATGCATGATATGATTCCACAATGCACTAGTTCCGCAGTTTTTTTGCATGATGCTTATATGTTTGTCCACAATAATTACATTCTGCCTTCTCATCTCCTTGAATTTTAAAATGATCCCACACCTCGAACCTTTTGTTTCCCTTCTTGCATTTTCCTTCCAATTTAATATCTTCAGGCTCATCCTGTAATGGAATTGCATCATCGGCTTCTTCTAGAATTGGATCCATATCTGGAAAAAAAAAAAAAAAAAAAAAAAAAAAAAAAAAAACCAA
>NC_036241.1:9148117-9152329 GCF_002742605.1 Olea europaea var. sylvestris | reverse complement strand
TGCATTACAAACATGGCCAGTCTTCTAGCCAAGCCAACATCGAATCAAATAGGCCACTTTTAAAATGTATTGAGCATTTTGGGATATTAATAATAGATGATTTGATCTTTATCAAGAATATAAAAAGACAGCGTCTCTAGAAAGAGAAACCTTTTAGCATTGTTTGTTGTTTCATCTCATCATATTCAAAGCCTTTTCTAACTTATCTTTCTTTTTTTGTAGAGCCATACTTTTGTAATGAAACAAATGGCCTATCAAGGTTCTTCTCGAAGGTTCAGGATTTCAAATTGTATCAAAATAGGTCGAGAAATAAATCTACTAATCCTCCGTAATCCGTATCAATTCAAATAGCTCAATTATTTAATTAATTCTACCAAACAAAGTAGTCAAAATGGATGACAGTCTCTTTAAATAATGGCAAAGCTGAACAAATATAACAGAAATTATGCCCTTTAACATTGAAGTAGAATAATTAATACCATTTAACATTGAAGTAGAATAACAGAAATTATGCATAATTGTAATCATTTTACCATAATAATAAACATAAAAAACTACCGGATTCATGAATTGTTCTAAAGATCCTAAAATAGTAACAATAATTACATTTCATATCAGAGGCGAAGGGAGGGGGCAGGAAAAGAGGAGAAAAATACCTGTCTTTGCAGCGGAATATCAACGGCGAATGGAAGCTTTGGTAGGGTTTGGTAAGTTTGTTTTCTCCCGTTTTTGCAGTGTGTAATCAGTAATGTGTATCAGTGTATGTGGCTTGGCAGATTCATACATTTTGTAATTGTGGGCCCAGTGTGTTATTTTTAAAAGAAGGCCCAACTAATGAAAGTGGCTTGCTTGTTATGCACGAATTGGAGTAAGAAATTACAAAATTCTAAGAAATTATACTTTAAATTCTAAAAACTATAATTTAATAAAATTTATATAAGAGAATTTATAATTGAATAAAATATTTTTTTGATTAAAAAAAGTTCGATTCGATTTGGTTTTTTGCAGTTTTTGAAAATTGAAACCTAAACCAAACTATTTTAAAGCGGTTTGGTTCAGTTTGAGGAAAATAAAACCGCGGGTCCATGTGGATCCAAACCAACGGTTTCAAACCGACGACTTCGATTCAATTTGTGATTTCACGATTTTTTTGTGTAGCCCTACGTGGAGTGGGTTGGTCTAAAGGATTTCAAATTGTATCAAAATAGGTCGAGAAATAAATCTACTAATCCTCCGTAATCCGTATCAATTCAAATAGCTCAATTATTTAATTAATTCTACCAAACAAAGTAGTCAAAATGGATGACAGTCTCTTTAAATAATGGCAAAGCTGAACAAATATAACAGAAATTATGCCCTTTAACATTGAAGTAGAATAATTAATACCATTTAACATTGAAGTAGAATAACAGAAATTATGCATAATTGTAATCATTTTACCATAATAATAAACATAAAAAACTACCGGATTCATGAATTGTTCTAAAGATCCTAAAATAGTAACAATAATTACATTTCATATCAGAGGCGAAGGGAGGGGGCAGGAAAAGAGGAGAAAAATACCTGTCTTTGCAGCGGAATATCAACGGCGAATGGAAGCTTTGGTAGGGTTTGGTAAGTTTGTTTTCTCCCGTTTTTGCAGTGTGTAATCAGTAATGTGTATCAGTGTATGTGGCTTGGCAGATTCATACATTTTGTAATTGTGGGCCCAATGTGTTATTTTTAAAAGAAGGCCCAACTAATGAAAGTGGCTTGCTTGTTATGCACGAATTGGAGTAAGAAATTACAAAATTCTAAGAAATTATACTTTAAATTCTAAAAACTATAATTTAATAAAATTTATATAAGAGAATTTATAATTGAATAAAATATTTTTTTGATTAAAAAAAGTTCGATTCGATTTGGTTTTTTGCAGTTTTTGAAAATTGAAACCTAAACCAAACCATTTTAAAGCGGTTTAGTTCGGAACCAACGGTTTCAAACCAACGACTTCGATTTGGTTTGCGGTTTCGCGGTTTTTTTGTGCAACCCTGCTTCCATTCTTAGATGGATAGAGGAGGGCAGAGCTTTCAGTAGATTTTTATTATTATTTTTTTTTTCTTCATGTTGTGCACAAATGTTTAACTCACCAAAAATTTTAATTGTACTCATATTCATCATTATAGAAATGGCGTTCAAGCTTTTCCCAGGCCTTCTCGTCAATAGACTCCTGACGTATACAAAGGAGTACAATTGAGTCTTAAATATTAAACCATGGAGCCAAATGCTCGCAGTCACAATCTTTGAGGACCCAGATGCAATTTTTTGCTTGTAACTGTAACAATAAAATATGCCACAAAACCCCATTTCACGCTATTTATGTCTATTTACCTATATCTGTGTCCAAGCATCGCCAATGATAGGGTGTGTCCAAGCACCGCCAATGATAGGGATGGCAATGGGCTGAGTCGAACCGACTTGGCTCGTTAACCCACGAGCTCGGGCTCTGCTCGTTGCTCTCGGCTCGGCCCCACGAGCTCGTGAATTTTTATTTTATTTTATTTTATTATTATTTTATTTTTTTTGCAAATTTTTCAAATTTTATTAATAAAATTTTATTTTTTTCACATTTTTAGACGAGCCGAGCCGACTCTGCCCAATTGACATCCCTAGCCAACGGCACTTGGTGGACCAAACGGTTACGGCCCAAACTTGGACTTCGCCCGCCTCAATGTGATTTATTTAGGGGAAAGTTTCATGTCAAAAAGTTTAAATATGACCCATTCTAAAATTAAGAAAAAAGATTTAAAACTTCAAAAATCAAATGTTATTAAATTTATTTATGAAATAATTAATTTAAATTATATTTTATTAATTAAATATATTAAAGTCACAATTCTATACAATATAATCAGAAATTATTGAATTAATTGGTTACGTATTATTTATCGCTTACAAATCAAAAAATTTATAGTTCACAAATCAAAAATTTTACACTTCACAAATTATTTCTCGTTCACAAATCAAAAATTTTATATGTTACAATTTATCTATCAATTGAATTTGTAGGTCACATTTCATTAGCAGTCGCAAGTCATAAATTTCATAAGTCACAGCTTATTTATAGGTCACAAATTATCCAATTAATTGATCACGAATTATTGTTCAATCACTACTTAATAAATTGTAAATCGTGGTCACATTTTTTAGGTGACAAATTAACCAATTTATTCTTCTTGATCACAATCAACAATTTATTGGTCACAAACACTCTTCATCCCACTCGATCGTCATGGCCACGACTCCATCGCCATCGCAACTGCCAGTAACGCAACCTGCACTACAACCGTTTGCGACCAGCACCAGTAGCGCCACATCTAACACCATACTACTTCACCAGTGCCAAAATCCACCATCATCGCCAAAACCACCTGCACAACCCCAAAAATTACAATAGCTATTCAAACACACACCAAAAAACTCCACAACATATCCATTTGCACCAACACAACCTGCACAATAATATCTGAATAGTACGCTGGGAAAAATTGCAGCTCGACTAACAGCAGCGCTCATCGTCGAAAACCACAAACTACAGACATCATCGGCGCTCAACCATTAGATCTATCGTTGTTACTCAACCACAAACTACAAATCTGGTGACCCCGTGCGATGTAGCCCTTTTGTGTGGCTACACTAGTAATTCGACGTCTCGGTATCGTGTAGCGGGGCTGGTTGCTTCAGAGTGACACGCTGTAGTAGCGTCTTTGCAGTGGTACTACTACTCAGAGTGACATCGCTTAGTGGTGGCCTCTTGACGCAATTGTGAGCGTCTTCGCAGCAGTGTGGCGGTGGCGTCTCCGTAATAATCATGAGCGCCGCACTACGGCCAACAGTTTCTTTGACTATTCTGTGTGTGTGTGTGTGTGTGTGAGAGAGAGAGAGTTTAATTAATTTTATAATATTATTATTAATATTAAATGTGTCAATTAACATTTGATTTCGTATAAACAAACTTTAAATATGATTTTTAAAATTGGAACTTAAAAAAAATTCCACTTTATTTAGCCCAATCTAATTATTTCTCATATTTGTATTAAAAAATAAAATAAAATGACCTGATATTTGTATAATTTTCTGAGTATTCATTTTAATGAAAGAAACTGATACCAACTTTTTTTTTTTTTTTTTTTTTTTAAAGGGGTCCGGGCTTGCGTCCGCCTAGATCCTTGT
>NC_036241.1:9066134-9147917 GCF_002742605.1 Olea europaea var. sylvestris | reverse complement strand
TTTACAAGGTGTCCGGGCTTGCGTCCGACTAGATCCTTGTCCCTGAACCTCCGGCCCCTCAGCTGCTCAGGGAGGTAAACCGCAGGATGTGCCCTTGTTGGCTCCCAGGTTCCCACAACTCATTTGGACTCCTTCCGCAAAGAAACTGATCCCAACTTGTTGCTAGAACATGCGATGGTCAGATCACAAGCTTTTATGATCGTAAATTTATAATTTCAACACCAAAATCATTTTGACCAATCCACAAATGTAATTTCATAGCCCTTTTATGAAAACAAAGGAAAATGTATTGATCGAACATTGAGCTTTAAACTTTTTGTGATGACCAGAATTAGAAGTCCCTAAGCTCAATCCAACAACTTTTGACAAAATTTGAATATCGTTCATCGTCATTTCAAATTATAAATTTTTCTTCCGGTTCAGAATCACGTGAGAGACGAAGGGAATGGTAAATTGGTTTGAATTATTTTTAGGCTATATATATCCACATTATATTTTCTAATAACTATATTATATTTTAATTGCATGAAAGGTTCATATCCTTTAGACGTTGTCTTATTTATATTCAAAACTTTTTTCATCGAATTTTTATTCTCAAATTAACATAAAGTGTTCTTGATTATGGTTTCTCTCCAAGTTCTTTTTAAAGATAAGAGTGAAAAACTCGTTCGCACATTGTAATTTTAAATAAGCAAAACAAATAATAATGTAAAAACCATGATTGATGACATGATTCTTCTAATCGATGAAATGTTAAAAATAAGAATGTGGTTAAAAAATGTTAAAAATATAAGTGTAATAATAAATAAAGTTTAATGACATTTAGCCCCTATTTAGTAGTGATTAAAATCTAGATTTTAATTTAAATCAAAGTTGTCAAACCCTTGTTTGATTTGCATTATTTAAAAACTCGTTTTTTCCTACTTATTTTCAATTACACAATCTTTCAATATAATATTTTGCACGTAATTTTTTTCTACTTTTTAATAACAAATTCGCCCAAAAAAATCATTATTATAAAACTCATTTCTACAAAAAGTGGGGCAGCAAACACATGCCAATTAATTTTAAACTCATATTTTATGAGGTCCATAACTTTTCAATCATGTATTTCATCAATTTTAATCAAAATTTAATAAAAATCTAATTTTAACTCCCACCGAACAAGGGGTTTAATGTAATTAAAATGTAGTATATTTATTTTATAATGTGATGTAAAGATTGCCACCCCTATTTTTAGAGAAAATTGCAGCCACGTAGGGATGTCAATTGGGTCGAGCCAGCTCGGCTCGTGGAAAAGAGGCTCGTGGGCGGCTCGGGCTCGTGAAATCACGAGCCTAAGCACGAGCCGAGCGGGCCTAGCCTAGAGGCGAGCCGAGCCCGCTAGGCTCGCCATTTAGACGCCCACAAGCAGCTCGTTTTGACCAGCCACGAGCCCAGCTCATCAAATGATGAGCCAGTGACCAAAATGGTAACAAAAGTGACCGTTTTGGTCACTTTTCAGTGACCAAATGATCACTAAATTTTAATTTTCCCCTCCCCCCTCCTCCCTTTTAACTATAAATACCCCTTTCCCCCAAAAAAAAAAATTTCATATCAATTACTCTTCCAAGATTACAACCCTCTCAACTCTCTTTTATTATATTAATTATCGAGTTTTTACTATCTTGTGCTGCAAAATATACAATATCAATTCAATTTTTATAGTTTATTAGTTACAATTTCAATTCATCCAATTCTCAATTCTCACAATCTCACTACATTTATATTCATCTAGTCAAGATTTCATCATAAACAATCACAGAAATGGATCAACGTTCATTTGTTGAGAGCTTGTTCGATACAGGATGATCGCCTAGGACGTCGCAAAGTCAATTTCCAAATGAATTTGTTGGTCTAAATGACATACCGATACCTGAAGATGTTCACATTCACGGTCAGGGAAGCCACACTCCAATTGATTTGGATGATATTAACGTTCCCGAAGCGAAACATGAAGATAAAGATCAGTAATTAAATATCCCAGATGCAGAGGGAAAGCGAAAGGCCTAAAAACAAACAAAATGTTGGGATCACTTTAAATTGATTTCAACGGAAAAGTCGTTGATGGCCTTGCAGAATCTAAAGCAGTATGTAAATACTGCCAACAAAGATTAGTATGACAAAAAGGAATTGGTACCACTCATCTCAACCGCCACTACAAATCATGTGCAGCCAGACATGGACTTCTTCCAACTGGTCAAACACAATTACAATTTGGCAGTTCAGGCGCCGATTCTACAACTTCACCCCTACCCACGTGGGTGTATTTGGAGGACGATACTCGAACCGGAATGGTGAAATTTGTTGCCGCCACTGAGTTGCCTCTGGCTATTGCAGACAACCACCATTTCGTCTCGTTCGTGAAAGAATATCTACAATCGAGGTACGTTGGGGTGAGTCGAAATCGTGCCGATACAATAAATTATTTCAATAATTCAAAACAACAATTAATTATGGATTTGCAACAATATGGGAGTGTTATATCATTAACTTCTAATATATGGGAAGGGGTTAATAAAAGAGCATATATAGCTGCAACCGCACACTATATAGACCCACTTTGGTCCATGCATAAGAAAATTATTGCTTTTATAATTATTGAATTTCCTCACAATCCTAATAATATATATAATGCTATTATCAGTATTGTTAGAGAATATCATTGTGAGACTAAAATTCGATCTTTTACTTTTGATAATGCTAGTATTAATAAAATAGTCATCGATAAATTGTGTAGGACACTTCAACCTGATTTTGATGGGTACTTGTTTCATATTCGTTGTGTGTGTCATATCTTGAATTTAATTGTGTAAGATGGTTTAAAACATATAAAGGATGAATTTCAAAGGATTAGGAATACATTAGTATATATTACGATCTCTCCTAGTAGAAAACAAGTATTTGAAATTTTTTGTGCCAAACTAGAGGTGATGACTGCTAAAACATTTATTAGCGACGTAGGTCATAAATGGAACTCTACATACTTGCTATTAAAATCATGTGAATGTTTTGAAAATTTAATAACTGACTTTTATAACAATAGACATGTTAGAAGTAATAATGATAGTATGTTAAATGAATCCGATTGGATTTTAGCTTTGAAAGTTAAACGATTTTTGACATCTTTTTATGAGACTACAAAGATTTTATCTGGCGTTTATTATCCCACAAGCTGTATGGTGCTTGAACGCCTTTATATAATTGCAAGGACATTCCATAAATATAAAAATGATCCTACTTTTAGTGAAATTTTAATTGCTATGGAATTAAAGTTTAGAAAATATTGAGAAGAACTGCCTATGTTATTTCATTTAGCATGCGCAATGGAACCCCGATATAATATTTTGGGAACTAAATACGTAATTGATCAAATCAATAAAACTTTAATACTTGATACACCTATCACCTATAAGAATTTAGAGCAAATATTATGTGGAATGTATGATTTATATGCGGAAAGAATGGGTGCGAATGTTAGTTGGGTATCCTTTGCTGCACCTACTCCTTCTGCTGAAACTGAAGAAGATGCTGAGGAAATAATGAATTTATTTCAGGGCATTAATACATTTAGATATGATACAACTGCAATGTGTTCATCTAATGCCATGTCGTCTACATCTGCATCTCATCAAATATCGGCCGAAACTCAAAATGCGATGCCTACCGAATTAATTGATTATTTCATTCATAATATGCCAACAAATAGAACAATTAAAAAAATTTCAGAGGAAGTAATTGAATTTTGGTAAAAGTATGAAAGATGTTGACCAATTGTTTCTGCAATTGCGAAAGATCTATTGACACCTCCGGTTAACACTATTGTTTCGGAGTCTGCTTTTAGTGCAGGTAAAAAGGTTTTGACCGATAACAGGAGCCGACTGAAAGAAGCTGTTTTAGAAGCGTTAATGTGTGTGAAGGATTGGCAGGACGCTCATTTTCGACTACAAGATAAATACGCTGAAATTGCATGTCGTCAAGTAAGTGATATTTGATTTAATTATATTAATCAAAAAAATTTTATTGTTTAATCGTTAAATTTAATTTTCTTTAACAAATTATACACGTTACAACAAGTTGTTCATGTACAATTTTTAACTCCGCCTGCTTAAAATTGATGTAGCTGGTCCCAAGCTCGAATAAAGGAGGAGGATTTACATTTTATTAACTTTAAAAAGAAATCAAAAAAATATATTTTTTGTAAATGTATTTCAAAAAATAATTCGTTTTTATTATATAAATATTTTATAGTTTATAAAAAGTATTACAAATTACAATATGATATAAATAAAAAAAATAAAAACTTATTTTCGTTAAATTATTTGTATTTCTTAACACTTTTTATTTTTAAAACTCTATTCTTTATTAACTTTAAAAAGAAATCAAAAAAATATATTTTTTGTAAATGTATTTCAAAAAATAATTCTTTTTCATTATATAAATATTTTATACTTTATAAAAAGTATTACATATTACAATATGATATAAATAAAAAAAAATAAAAACTTGTTCTCGTTAAATTATTTGTATTTTTTAACACTTTTTATTTTTAAAACTCTATTCTTTATTTAAAAAAAAATAAAAAAATAGGCGAGCCCACGAGTTGAGCTCACCCAAGCTAGTTGAAAACGAGCCACGTAGAGATGGCAATTTGAACCGTCAAAACCGAAAACCGCGGTTAACCGAACCGAATGGGACGAAAAAAACCGAACCGATGGTGCAATGGGGCGGATATGGTTTTGATTTTAATGAACCGGTTCGTAATGGTGCGGGTATGGTATTTACGTCATTGAACCGAAACCGAACCGATTACCCGCTAAAAAAAAAATTGAATTGATAATGGACTTTATACTACTTTTCTATCCAAATCAAAACAAAATCCCTCCCCTCCTCATTACATCTACCTGACTCATTCGGCCAGTCTACTTACCATTAGCTCATAATAACATTAGTATGACAGTATATAAATGCAAGCCCTACTCTCCACAACCACAAACTCACGCACGGCTCCACTGCCTCTATGGTCCAAATCGTCGTCGCCTCCGAAAATTTGTTACATTTGTTAGTCATTCTATTACTGCTGATCATGTAAAAACAGAGTTCGATGTTTATCTAGACGTGCCAATATTGCCAAGGATGAATAGGAATCAACTTTGAATGCTGATCTATGCTAGTAAGACTTGTAGGGAAGAATGCACCAAGTAACTTCGATGCACAACAATTAAGAATGAAGGAAAAGTTTAGTATTATTATATTTATAATATTGTTTGTTAAATTTGTATTTTATAATTGAAAATTAGAATAATGTTTGCATTTACGTTTAGAATATTGTTTGATAATGTTTGCATTTTCGTTTGGAATATTGTGTTTTTGTTTTCATTGACTTTTTACATAAATTGTTTTATATCAATTTGACGGATGAACCTATAAAAAATAATTTATTTTCGTGGTTATTAACCGAACCAAACCGTGCCGAACTGAGATAAAAACCGAACCGAACCGATTTACGTGGTTATTGTGCGGTTATGGTATGGTCAAAAATTTGGTGGTGCGGTTAAGATTTTGGCCGAACCGACCCATAACCGAACCGTTGCCAACCCTAGAGCCACGAGCACGAGCCGAGCTCGTGGCATTAAGGACTGAGCCGACTCGGCTCGGCCCATTGCCAACCCTACAGCCACGGTATCAAATCTTTCGTTTATTAGTAGACTTTGTCCAAACCTTTCATTTGTACCACCGGAGGTACCAAACCTTTAAAAAAATCTCAGCTAGAGTCCAAATGGATGGAAATCATCCGTTTGACCGTTAATTGACCAGAATAATTAATTTTGACAAAATATAAAAGGGCAAAATGGTAACTTTACAATTTTAACATAAGATAACTTTAAAAAAATGCAATAAAAAAAAAAAGAAAAAATGGCAACTGTTCACCTTCTCCTTCACTAACCCAACCCCATCTCCTTCCTTCAATGACAATAGCATCAATCATGAGTTTCAGTGAGTCCCTAGGTCTCTCCAATTTTTTTGCACATCAGCATTTTCCCCAACCACGACATTTCCTTGCACATCTTCTCTATCGAATCTTCACCCAAATTTACAATGGTTAGTTCCTCGCCAATTTCTTCTGTTTCCATATTGATAACATCGGTATGATTCACATTATTGTCTCCTTCACTTTCGACTGTAGCGGGCTCCGTTTCACCAATAGGCATGGTTTCACCATCCCAATCCAATTTCATATCCTCCTCAGAAACCCCTTTCTTCTTCAACACAGTCATTATCCAATTCCTCCTCCAAAACCAAATTTTTCCTCAATTCATCAACCCCAATTACCAAAGTATCCTCACTCAAATCAACGGTCCTTGAGCTGTCTCCAGGATCGACGGCTGGGTTCTCCAACGTCAACATAGTAGTCTTCAGAGGAGAAGTAGGCTTGCTGCTCCGAATGGGTTTGAATTTTGAATTCTGCATCATCCTGAGGTGTACGTTGATCAATTCGACAGCTATCCAATCCTGAAACCATAAATATTCTGGTGGATTCAGTCGGCGAGGAAGGCGAAGAGGTTAAATTCGGGTCGAAATCGGAATCCACAATCCAACAGAAGGGGAGTGGGGGTGGGGTGCGTTAGTCAAGGAGGAGGTGAACAGTAGCCATTTTTTCTTTTTTTATTGATTTTTTTTTTAAAGTTATCTTATGTTAAAATTGTAAAATTACCATTTTACCCTTTTATATTTGGTCAAAGTTAATTATTCTGGTCAACTAACAGTCAAGCAGATGGTTTCCATCCATTTGGACTCCAACTGAGATTTTTTTAAAGATTTGCTACCTCCGATGGTACAAATGAAAGATTTGGGCAAAGTCTGCTAATAAATAATAGGTTTGATACTGTGGCTGCAATTTTCCCTTATTTTTATTCCAAATTTCCTTACATTAATAACATTTCAAAGAAATAAGAGAGGAATTTAGGAGGGAATTTGAACTTGAAAAAGATATCAACAAACAAAATCACGATTTTCACCGGGTAATTAACCATTAACTCATACAAATGCCCAATAGACATTAGTAACAACTAGCATTTTGTCACCGTGTCAACTCGGGATGACTCAGTTACCATCTCCATAGCAAATATAAATAAATACAGAAATTAAAGTTAAATTTGTTAAAAATCAACTCATTAGATAGTAAAAACCAAGAGGAACGGCGTAGATTTGCCAGAAAAATTAAAGTTATTTGAAAGTGAAAACGCCTTCAAAAATTTTCGAGATTGGTATTTAATCATTGAGACTTAGTCGACTCATCAGTCATTGGGCAGTGAATTCATGAAACAACGACACAAATTCATCGAAAAAATCACACATTTGAAAATCCTCCAGGTTGATGAGTTGAGTTGGATTAAGCGACTCAGATTGAGTCAACGGTCGAAGGATCTCTTTACACACCGATTCATCACAAGGAATGTCGAGAGGCCTAGGTTAGCAAAGCTGTACTCTTCCTCCGCTATGTACAAAAAAGAATCGTGAAACTCGAATAGACTGGGTAAGTTGCTCACATAATGAATATCAGGGCTGGTCCTGAAAATTTTTAGGCCCTAGGCGATAAATTATCATGAGGCCCTTACACATAATTTTTTTACAAGCATATGGGCATCAAACATGAACAAATCGAACAATTTCTCATTATAAGAAATATTATTCCTTTAATACCCACTCACCATTTGATTGGTTCGAGAATCAATTTTCGTTTTCAAGAAGTATAATATAAAGATTTTATGAAACTATGTAATGGTGCCTACTATTTATTATCAAAAATATCTTATATTTAAAAACAAAATTCAAAAGCAGCAATAAATTGAAAGACATTATTGGTAGAAACGCTCCTACTTTATTTGCACTACCATAAAATATCTAATGTAAGAAAATTGAGAAAATTCCATAATAGTTATTTTTGGGCTTGCAAAAACATTTTGAGGCCCCATTATATCCTGAGGCCCAAGGCCATTGCCTTAGTGGCCTTGGGCTTGAACCGGCCCTGATGAATATCGTGCAACTGCTCTCTACTTAGATCGCTTGTTATTAAATTAATAACTCGTACAACTAAAAGAAGTGAAAAAACAAAAATGAAAATGAAGCAGGATACGTTGTAGAAAATCTCCTTAAGATAGATTTCATCCCTTACATTGATGTCAACAAGATTATTGGACGTTTGTCTTTTAAGATACAACATTCCTTCTAACATCAATACTGCACCATACCAACCTTGTCGATCGAACCAAAGTGTTGATAATATTCTTCTCGAACAGAATAGACTTGAACTAAAAATTGCTCGAACAGAATTTTAGTTCTGAATATAACTCGAACATAATTTTATTAAAACAAAAAAGAAAGAAACATAATATTTCGAAGAGAGAAGAGAATTAGAATTCAATTATAACTAACTAATTTGATGAAGAAAATATAGAACTTGAGATTATTTATAAATTTTCAAGTGGCTTTTCGAAATAGTTCGTCTTTTGACATATATAAATGTGATCATTATAACTCACATTTTGATTTTTAATGGTTTAAATTGTACTCTATCAAAATATCATAACTTCTAATCATGCTCATTTTTGAATGATTATGCCCAATTCAGAACATCATGACTTTTATCCATACATCATTTGCATTTAAAAAGTCGTGACTAAGAATTGCACCAATTGGAGACTTCTTCAATTCAAACTATAAAAATTAACCATTAATACCTACAATTCTCCACATTAATGGAAAAGGTTGACACGATCAAGAAAGACGAAAAAGAGTACTACTGAAAAATAATCATTAGGATAGGTAGCTTTCAATTTGAACCTTCCCTAGTAAGAATCTATAAATCTCACTTTGCTAACGAATGAACGCAGTGTTTTGAACTACAGGGTATTATTGCAAGCCTATTTAATAGATCAAAAATATTATTTTTCATATCAAACTTTGATTTTCTATTGTGTTCATTATTTTAGTTATAAACTCTCTTGACATTTGTAAGTGCATTAGAGAATTTACATACGTAAAATTCTCGTTTAAACCAATTAAGTTCGTACTCACATAGTGATGTTCCATAAAAAGTACCAGATTATAATACTCCACTTCTACTATTTGCGACATATATAGTCATTATTAGAAGTATAACCTATCCTAATCAATCTTTTGTAGACTGGTGAGGAAATTTGCCTACTGAACTTAGTCCATGAGATTTTTAGTCGTGAGGTTAGGTTTCAATTAAGTTGACTCATTATTAGACTTATTAAAATATGTTGTAAATTTCTAGAAATAACCTTTGCTAGAGAAATCTAGGCTAACTTGGGGAACAAGAAAAATTTAGAGGCTAATTTTTGTATTTAAAAAATAGAAGTCTCTAGATGAAAAATATTGGTCACAATTTCTTGTAATGCACCGCCATTTGCAGCCTATAAAAAGGCATGACCATCTCCAACTGTGAGTATGAGAATAGGTCTAGCCTTCAACCCTTGAATGAAAAGCTCCCATTTATCTTCGTAAAATTCATTTTAATAAAATCCTATTTCCTCCTCCAATTATATAATTCACTAAAATTACTCCCTAGTAACTTTATTCTACGAAATCTATTCTACATAAAATTCACTAAACCATATCAATCTAAATTACGTAATTTCTATTACCCAACAATAAAAACCATGAGGCTTTAAACCCATTCATCTCAATGCGCGGTATATTTTCTCTCTAGATAATCCTTTTGTAAATGGATCCGTTAAGTTATCACTTGACTTAGCAAAATCAATTGAATTTGTTCCATTTGAGAGTAATTATTGAAAGATATTATGTCTACCCTCTATTTATCTTTGTATAAAACATTTTCTATTTGGACTATAGTTGCTTTATTATCACAATTAATAAATATATCACGTCTATGCTTTGGCCATTATGAAATGTCATGACCATTCAGTCTCTACTCTTGCTTTATCTAAAGATATATTCAAATTTCATTATGGATCAAGCTATACATGTTTGTTTAGAAGATTTTCAAAAAATTGAAACACTTCCGAGAGTAAATACATGGCCACTAGTAGACTTATATTCATTGGTGTCTATTATTTAGATGGCATCACTGTATCCTTCAACTACTAGAGGATATTTTTCGAAATATAATGAATACTCTTGAGTACGTTTTAAGTATCCCAACATTCTAAGTGATGTACTCCTAACATTCGTTGCCGGATAACCTGTTTATTGACTTTAGCTTATTTTCTAAGTAGGCTATGTCTAGCATTATACAATTTATTAATTATGTTAGGCTTCCAAATATCGGAAAATACTCTAATTGTTATTTACCATATTCGATATTCTTGTAAAGAACAACATGTAGAGGAAATTGATTATTAGATTCATTAATAACTTGGATTTTAAACACCTCAATCACCTCATCTACATAATGTTTTTGAGATATCGTCATCCCATCAGGTATCTAGAGATTTTCATTCCCAAAATCACGTATGTCTACTTCACCCATATCTTTTAACATAATTATTGGTGAGCATTTTCTTTGTCTTATTGATAACTTTTATATT
The DNA here is from genome assembly GCF_002742605.1 of Olea europaea var. sylvestris. Classification (NCBI taxonomy): domain Eukaryota; kingdom Viridiplantae; phylum Streptophyta; class Magnoliopsida; order Lamiales; family Oleaceae; genus Olea; species Olea europaea. The sequence goes on along the minus strand of NC_036241.1, from coordinate 9,137,301 downwards.
AGTCTCCAATATAAGAACGCCATCTACATAAAGAAAAACTAAAGCACGTGTCTCTTTGAATTTCTTTGAGTAAACATATTTATTACATTCATTTATGGTAAATCAATTCCTAATCATGATATTGTCAAACTTCTCTTACTACTGTTTAGGTGCCTGATTCAATTCGTAGGAGGACTTAGCAAGTGTATAACCTTTATGTTCTTGTCCTTTTTAGTTGAAGCATTCAGGTTGTTTCATATAAGCTTCCTCGTTTAGCTCGTATTTAAATATGTAGTCTTAACATTCATCAGATATATCAACATTCATTTGATATATCTACAATTTATATAAGGTTACTGTATCAATTAAAACTTGGATAGAAGTTATTCTTACCAAGGGTGAACAAGGGTTGAAAAAGTCAATTCTTTTCTTTTTGATGATATATGTAAACATATTTTTGACTTCTAATTGCATTTAATTGACCCTTAACATTCTCAAATCTTCATCGTGAGGTCTAACACAACTTTTGAGCATTTAAACTTTAGTCTCCAAACTTTGGACCTTGTCTTTTTTCTTCTCCTTTTGCATTAATTAACACAACCTGATCAAACCTATAACACAATACTAATAAACACATTAAAAATGTTCAATACTCATAACATCTAGCCATTAATCAAATTAAAATAGTATAAAATTTGTGAGTAAAACATACTCATTAAATACTCCCAAACTTAACAGCTTGCTAGTTCTCGACCAATGACAAAGAAAGGAAACTAAGTAAACACAAACAAAAACTTAGTTAGATAGCTTGTATGTTAGCTCAATATTGAGAACATTATATCGCATTTATAAACTATTTCAAAATCACATGTAAGAGCTAAACTTCCATTTATCCAATGTAAAATGAGTGTGCGTGTGTGTGTGTGTAGAATAAAGTGTAACATCGTACACTCGCAAATTGTTTCAATTCTCAACCCTCAATTATCAATTATTTCCTCTCTTTACTCTTGAGAATCACACTCACCAAACTTGTTTTCTTTTTTTCTCTCCCCCGGTGTAATTCTAAAGTTTAATTTTATTGATTAGTTCCTCATACCACTCTAATTTGGTTGAGTTTAACGAGCAACATCAACAATTTATTCATGTGATGATTTTCTCAAATTATGATCGTATCAACAATCAAGTTTATACTAAGTGATTCCAACAATCAGTTATTATTTGCGCACTTATATATAATTTTTATATATTTTCTTTTCAGCTCAATCTTGACCTTACCTTTTTTTTCCTCTTCTTGAACCCTGTAACGAATTTTGGTTCAGTATCTCCTCAATTTTTGAATATCAAAAGGTATTACGTTTCAAGATAACCTTATGGATTTACTAACACCAATCAAAAAGTTGAAAGCGTGAAGTGTAAATTGAATAAGTACAATGCTTATTTTCTATTAATGAAAAGCAAAATTTATAAGGGTTAGATCCCTAGTATTTAGTCATCAATAAGCTCATACTAAAAAGTTAAAGACACTTCACACAATCTTTTTCCCACGAATGGAATCACCACAATCTTAAATCGTTTCTTTTATTGAGTAGAACACTCCAAATTATTATATATACAGTTAAAAGATGTTGTGAATCATGGTTTAAGGGATTAGGCACCTAAGTCATCTTTTCAGACTATACATATGAATCTTTCCATTCCTGCACCTAAGGATGTTGTGAATCATGGTTCAATTATCGTGCATAAATATTGTCATACTTCACATGGATAAGCAAAAAGTTCAACTAAGGCACATGATTTATCTACAACACATAAACTAATACATGCTCTCAAGTATATTAATTCTAGCCTCCAAGGCCATCTAACTTACATGGACATGCATAAAAAGAAATATTTTTTTCACACAATTCTTACAAAATCAAATCATATTACATAATTATATAAACAAAAAAACTAAACAAATGACAACAGCAATTAACAACTAATGATTCACCCCCAAGCTTAAAACATATATTGCCCCAATGTTAAAATAAATACAAAGGAGGGATCAGGACTTCCCTAAATATAGCAGTTGGTGTGCAGTTGGTGTTATTGCCATTGCCTTGACTTTTTGCCATGATTGATCATAGTGGCTCAAATCAAGTTATACTGTCATTACACTGTGTGCAATTTTCATTTATACACTCTTTCTTTGTTCTCCATATTTTGATATTTTAATTTTTGTTTCTACCTAGAAATCTACCAAAATTGATCTTCTATCCTAACAGCTTCATTGATCATATGACTTTTCTTCGTCAATTCTACTGCAATCATTTTTGTTGAAAGTTTACTCAAATGGTGGTAAATATTAAATATCTCTTACCTGTCCTCCATGTCAATCAAGGTTCGGCCCGTTGCTAAGAAAGGTCGACCCATTATAACTAGAATATCTCAACCTTCTTCTATGTCCAACACAACAAAGAAATATTAAATTTCCTACCTTTATTAGCACATCTTCCCCTTTGCCTTGTGGACATAAAATTGTTCTAATCAGTTAGTTGCAACTTTATTGATGTTGATTTGATTTCACTCAATCCTAATTTCCTATAAAACAGAATATGGCATCAGATTTAAACTAATACCAGTGTCACAAAAGCATTAATAGAACAAGAATTTCCAATTGAAATTGGTAAAGTAAAACTCCATGAATCTTTCAACTTGGAAGGCCATTTGTTCTATACTCTTGCACTACTTTCATTTATTAATACCACAATTTCAAACCCCAGAATCTTTATTTTCTTTGTCAACATCTCTTTTAAAAATTTTGTGTAGAATTTGTAATATCGTATCAATGAACGGAATATTGATAAAAGCTTCTTGAGAACATTCTTCTTGTGTCTTTGAGGAAATTGAATGGGAGGCACGTAATCCTTTACTAGACTTGGTGCCTTGGTAGTAGATGTTTCTGTACTTTCTTCATTTTCAATTGAGGTTGGTGCAAATTTTTCTCCCACTATAACTTTATCAATTTCTTTCTGCTCATCTTTTCTTTTTAGTCGTTTTGCAGTAATTTCTGATAATTGTACTCCACCCTTATAGCTATAGCGTGAACATTTTCCTCCATTTTTAAAGTCTTTGGGGGAAGGGAAGTGGAGGTACACATGCTTTGACTTTTATAGGAGCCCTTCATGGATCACTTTTCACTACTCTTTTTGCCATTACTTGCTTCTTAGGATTTGTTATTGTATTGCTTGACAATGATTCTTATGGACGTTATATAAATTGTTGAGTTATCTGACCAATTTATATTCCCAACTTCTTGAAAGACGATTGCTGATTTTGAAAATTGGTATCAATATGTTGGAATACTTTGTCTATTTTCTACACATATTGATGAGACATCTCCCCTAAACTTGGCTTTATCTCTTGCTGGAAATTATTCTCATATGTGTTGAAATTTGGAATTAAGTTTACTCGTTCCTATAAAGAAGTAAGCATCAATCAATTTTCTGTAGCCTAATTTCTCACACAATTCTCACATGCTAAATTGACCATCATTGCATTTGCTCCATATGTTTTCAATTTTACTAGTAACTTTACCGGCTTTGTTAAGTAGCAATCAATGCATTGGTAGATGCCATGCTGTTTAGTTTATAAATTCCAACTGCTTTCTTTGGTACCACTCTTTCTTATGAGAACATTGAATGAATGTATAGTGGCAATTAACTCGAACAAGTCTAGGCATTGTTGAACTAATTTTTCGATGATTGAACCACAGCAAAGGAATCCACCTAATATTTTGATAGTGGTGAAAGTTTGGTATATAAGTATTGCACTTGATTACCTATAGTGATTTCATGATTTGGACACCTTCCCGTGAGCTCTTTGAATCTGTTTCATGCCTCTTGATAATTTCTTACCTCTTTGTTGGAATGTTTGTATTTCAAATAGGATTTTTGCTACTTTTTTAGTAGGAAGAATTTGTTGCAAAATTTTCTTGTCAGTTCCTCCCGTGTAGTAATGCGTTCATGAGGTTCAGCATCTAATCACTCCAAGGCTATGTCCTAAATGAATAAAAAAATAATCTTAGCTTGATAACATCATCATTTACTCCTGAAGCATGAAAATTCTGACAATTCCAAAGGAATCTGGATATATGTATGTTCGATTTTCATAAGCTAACCTGTAGAATTAGAGAGTATTGCTAGCCAAGTTGATCTAATCCACCTTATTCACTCCAAAGTCTGGATATATAATACTAAAGAGTATGGGTAATGCTATAGGCATCAAGAACATTGAGACTGACAAGTCTCCTTCATTTATCTCCACTCGCTCATGTTGCTGATCCAGTGGTGTAGCTGTTTGTCCAATTGGCTACATCGAAATGTTTTGATCGTCAACTTTCTAATGTTTATATTTTTGTTGGTATTCTATGAGTCTGTGTCTTAAGATACATTTTATTTATGGATCAAACAGTTCTAGATCGTCGTCTTGGGAGCAAAGTATACAATGAACACCTTTTACGCCGAATGTTAAAAACGAAATGGGAGGCAAGCACAGGAGAACTAGAATTCACACAACCAAGCCGGATTCGCTCCGTCTTATAGCCTTGCTTCCCATTGTAATTGCCATTGTGCTTTCAACTGCTTCCGGAGACAACTACCACTCTCTTATAAATGGGAGGGTGGAGTACCAAGACATAGGGGTTAGGAAGCCCCCGCGCGAGCAGTGGGGGACGAAGCGGAAGCGAGAATGTCGGCTTGAGTAACACAGTGTACGCAGGTCAGTTTCGGGAAGCAGTGAAGGAACCAGAGTTTTAAACAAGCTATGACCATAACATCTGTCATGGCCCCACCTGACTTTTCAACGCACAGAATTGTTGAAGTAGTTCAACACATTGTTGTACGTCGGACCTATAAATAAAAAAATAAACTAATCAAATAACAATCAAAAATAATATAAATTAAGAATAAATATAAATAGTCTCAGCAACGATACTAAACACTTGTTGCACTTTTTATATCGCAAGTGTATGATATCCTAACAAGTAATATAGTGGACTTTTGAGCTTGAATTATCATTCTCACGAGAACTATATTTTAATACTTAATTTACTATTTCTAACTCCTATTTGATGAAAATAAATAAGAATTGTGATGTGTTCTGATTTTTTTATCTAATTACATGAAAATAGCAGAAAGCATACAAAGATCGATTTAGAATTCAAACATAGAATGGATATTAGGGCATAACAATTTCATCTATTGATTATCTTTAAATCTTAATTATAGATTCATAAATCTAATGTAGTGTTTGATCGAATTTATTTTTTGTATTCAATTTACCCCTCTCGAGTTCTCATTAAGCCTACTTAACTAATTCGATCTCATATCTCTATGTGAATCAATCTTAGTTAAATGCACTATTTGTTCTAAAAATTCAAATAACGGCCACAATAGTTAGTATAGGTACGTGGTCTAGATTTAAAACTCACCTCTCGATTCATCATAAATTCACAAAAACATTGAATTGATGATCAATTAATTCAAAGAGTTAAATACATAATTAAAATCAATGCGCGCGTGCGCGCGCGCGCACACACACACACACTATATATATATATATATATATATATATATATATATATATATATATATAGAAAAGAAAAACAATAAACAAAAATGAAGCACATCGAATCAATCTTAGTTAAATGCACTATTTGTTCTAAAAATTCAAATAACGGCCACAATAGTTAGTATAGGTACGTGGTCTAGATTTAAAACTCACCTCTCGATTCATCATAAATTCACAAAAACATTGAATTGATGATCAATTAATTCAAAGAGTTAAATACATAATTAAAATCAATGCGCGCGTGCGCGCGCGCGCACACACACACACACTATATATATATATATATATATATATATATATATATATATATATATATATAGTGAAGAAAACCAATTAACAATAATGAAGTACGTCATCGGGTTTTGAATGAATATGTGAATGAATCCTACACCAAGTTTCCCTTCTTGCCTCAAATCTTGATTCCAAATCGTATCTCTTGATTTCTTTTTTCTACTTTTGATATTGTTCTCTCAATCTCAAGTTTTGTTCTTGTGTATCTCAATGTGTAGAACTCCTCTCAAGTGCCTCATTTCTTATATTTATATATACTTCTATGTTTTCCTCGAATTTAGAGTTTTATGGGCTTGAAATAAGCCAAAATATGTGTCCTAGGTAAGCAAGTTGCGCCTCAATGCCATGGGAATGGCACCACAGCACCACAACTCTGTATTGTGCAACAACAAGGTGCCATGATGGTGGTGCCGCTTTCGGGTAAAAATCAATACTACGTATCTTTAAGTATTCATAACTTTCTCTTTCAATATCTGATTGAGGTAGTTTAAATTGGTTTATAAAGATAAATCAAAGAACTACAATTTTACTAGAGCATCTCTTTCCAAATTTGAACATTTTCTAGAAAAAAAAATGGGTCTCAATCTCCAGCTAAAAATTTGGGTCATCTTTGTGCGGTTGAAAATTGATTTATAAAAATATCTTCATCATATTTCACTCCTTTTGATTTCTAATTACATCTAATTGAACCTTAGCTTTCTTGAATCTTCATCGTGAGGTGCAACAAAAATGTTGAGTATTTACACTATAGTTCACAAAGTTTAAACCTCTCCATTTTTCTTCTCATTTTGCATTAATTAACACCATCTCACCAAACCTATATCACAACCCTAATAAACACATTAAAAGCATTCAATACTCATAAGATCTAGTCACTAATCAAGTTAAAATGATATAAAACTCGTGAGTAAAATATACTCATCAATATCCTTGGACAACAAATCGAGCATTGTATTTATCTATTATACCATTGAATTTTAACTTTCTTTTAAATACCAATTTGAGTTCAATTGGTTCATTTCCCTTAGGAAGATTAACCAATTTCCAAATATATTACTCATAATGAATTTGATCTCATTATAAAATTCTAGACTAGTAATAGCCTCCTTAAGTATTCATTTTCAATCATAATTGACCAAAGTCTACACTAAAGAATTTAGCAACTTTGTTCTTTTACTCCTTCTTGATGCAGTCATTAATTTTTTTTCAAAAGTACCATTATTTTTTCATTTCACTATATTATCGGAAGTGGATCTTTCATTAGAAACACACTTTCTAAGAATTCGGCATATCTGGATTCAATAATCATATTGATATCATATGAATGTTACTCATATTCGATTCAACAAATCTATATGCCTTTCTATTTATTATATCCAATAAAAATTCAATCAATAGTTTTATGACCTAACTTAATCCTTTTATGAGGTGGAATAGCCACCTTTGCTAAGCACTTCCAGACTTTTAAGTATTTGTAAGAAAGTATTCTGCATTTCCATAATTCATAAGATACTGGACTAGTTTTCTTATGAGGAACTCTATTTAGAATAAAGTTAGCAATTAAAACAGCTTCCCTCCACAAGTCTTATGATAAGCTAGAATTAATAAGCATAGCACTAACCATATCTTTTATAGTTCTATATTTCATCTCATCGGCTACATTTTGCTGAAAAGTATATGGAGCGGTAATCTAACATATAATAACAGACTTAGCAAATAATTTACCAACATTTGATGAGTTATATTCACTGTCTCTGTCGGATCTTAGTACCTTGATTGTCTATTAACTTCATTTTTGTAAGTGAGAAATGCATCCAATGCCTTGTCTTTATTACTTAACAAGTATATATAACATTATCTACTATGATCATCTATAAATGTTATAAGAAAATTGCTACCTTGAGTTTGAACAAATTTCGGATAATATATGTTGCTTTGTATCAAAATTAACGATTCACTACATCTTTCAGTTAAACTGAAAGGTCTTTTAGTAAGTTTATCTTCAACTCAAATTTTATATTTATGTTCATTTTCTTATTCAAGTTTAGGTATAAGTCCTAAACCTACCAATTCTCTTAAGGAAGCACGATTAACATGTCCTAATTTGTTATGTCATGAAAAGGAAGGCTCAAGCGAAAAAATAAAACAATCAAACAACTTATGGGAACATATATGTGGACTTATTGTCCACTACAACAAATTGGCTTTAAACAGACCATCAAGTAAATACCCTTTCGCAATTTACACGCCTCATTTAGTGAATACAAATTTATTAGACTTAAATACCATTTTGAATCCTTTCGTATCGAGAATAGAAACTGAAATAAGATCCGTCCTAATTTTTGAGACATGCATAAAATTGTTCATCTCAACTCTTTTTCCAGAAGTAAATTTTAGAATGACCTTTCAATTTCTTTTTTATTTTGAATGAAGTTGAATTTCACATATAGAGCTATTTATCGTGATCCATCTTCTTGTACTCGACAATTAAGCCACTGCCTGTACAAATGTAACAAGTGGCTCCTATAGCTACCAACCAATTCTTGGCATTTGATACCATATTAACTTAAAATACAACTACAAATATGTTGATATCGATGATTTCTGCGGACATGTTTTCCGCTTCAATTATGTTTGTGTAAAATATGCTTTCATGTTTTTAACTAAATTTAAGTTGTGAAACTTACTTGAATATCCCAAAAATGATGTTGAATTACTTGCCTATCGATTGCTTGCTAAAAAATCAATGGACTTGACAAACCGTTCTCATAGATAGCATGTGATAAACAATAATGAAAGAAAACATACCTCCAATGATTGGCAAACTTGATTAGCGGTCATGGGAGATCAATAAAGAATCTGCAGATCTGATAGAAAACAAGATAGGGAGGCTAGGGTTCTTTTGAATCCAATTCTTCAATATTTATCTCTACACACACACCAAAGAGAGTTTATATATATATATATAACAGTTTGCAACGTTTTTTAGGTTGTGTCAATTATGTGGCTGATTTTGTCAAAGATATTCGTCAAATCATCTTCAAAGCAACCCTCTCATCTTTCTGAATCATCTTCGTCAGAATTTTCGTTTTTCCTTGAGAATACAAAATTTCTTGCATAGGAGGATGAACAGATTGAAGAGTATTTCCTTCTAGAGTTTTCCACGAATTTTGAATAGTATGACCAAGAAAACGAATCTTAGTTTGAAATAGAACAATCTTTTTAGCAGAAACTGCTAAACCATTTTTCTTGATAACATGAATAAATGTATGAATATGCTTGAAATGTTGTTCAATATTTTCAGAAAAAATAAGAACATCATCAATATAAACAATAATGAAATTTGAAAAAGGATTGAAAATATTATTCATGATTTTTTGAAATTCTGAAGGGGCATTTTTGAGACCAAAAGGCATAACATTCCATTCGTATTGTCCGAAAGGAACATTAAATGCCGTTTTGTATCTATCTTCTTCTTTAATTTGAATCTGCCAGAATCCTGACTTCATATCAAATTTTGAAAAGATGATAGCTTTAGAAAGACGATTCAAAAGATCTTTCTTTTGAGGAATTGGATAACGACCCATTGAAGAGCAGAATTGAGAGGTTTATAATTGATAACAAGATGAGGAACTCCTCGTTCAATTTCTGCAGAATTATTGACATAGAACGCTGAACAGCTCCATTGAGATTTACTTGGGCGAAGAAGATTCTTTTCAAGTAAATCATTGATTTCTTTGATACAAAAATCAAGTAATTCTTTTTTCATTTGAATAGGACGAGATTTTGTAGGAATATTTGATTCATGAAAATCAGAATTGCAAGGAAGAGAAACAACATGTTTCTTTTTATCCCAAAAGGCATTGGAATAGTTGAACAAATTTGTTGTTCAATCTTCTTTTGTAAATTAACAATTTGATTTTTGATAGAAGAATCTTCTTCTAATCTTTTTTCAGTTTTTTGAAAAAAAATTTCTTCTTTGAGAAATTGAATATGATTTCTTTTGAGATTAATATTATGAATAATTTTTGAAATAGTAGCTTCTTTTAAAGAATTAACATCTTTATAAGAAGGAGGATTTAAAAATTCAAAGAATATTTTCTTTCCAAAATTTTTTATAGTTAATCCTTTATAATCAGCTTTGAAAGGATAAATTTGAACAATGAAAGGAGTACCAAGAATAACATCTTGATCCAAATTTTTCACAAGATAAAAAATATTTTTGAAACATATATTTGAATTGCAAACATGAGCTTTTGAGATTTTGTAATTGATATTTAATTTTTTACCACTAGCACCATAAAGACGCTGAGTAGTTTTCTCAAAATATTTTATAGGGATTAAACCTTCTTTGATGCAATTTTGATCAGCACCTGAATCAATAAGAACACGAGTTGTGAACTTAAATTCTTTGTTGACTACAATAGTCATATTGCAGTATCATTTCTGAAGCTGAATTCGATTAATAACATTAATCTTTTCTTCTTCAGTTTGAGGAATTTTTGAAGTAGATGAAAATTCTGACATACATACATACATACATACATACATACATACATATATAACTGAAAACCCTTTTGGTGGCCCACAGGCCCAATGAGTAGGCTTGGGCGAGAAAGAAGAATGGATCTAAGGGCCCAAAGCATGGCAAGTGGTGTAATGTTGTCCATCTCATAAATGGCCCAAAAATGATAATTGTTATTATATTATGTTAGTGCACAAAATTAATCCAACATTCTCCCACTTGGACTACATAATATTAAAATGCTTTCGCAGCAATATACATAGCCAAAACTAATCACACATAACCAATACACTGATAGGATGCATAGGATATATATAATCAGGCGCTACTAATCTAGAAGTATGACAATAACATTAATATCATCATTTTGTCACTTATCAAATCACAAAGATACATGGTATCATAAAATAGTGACATACATCCATAATATGCATAAATTACACCAAAATTAAAGCCATCCTCGCAAAACATATAAAGAGCAGTAAACTTCCACTGAAACAAAGAAATTAGGCTCCCAACAATCCCATGCGGGAGACGTGTTCTTGAAACACATAATTATGTAAGCCTTTAGTTAGTGGGTCCGCCAACATGCTACTCGTAGGTGTGTGCTCAATAGTAATGAGGGACTCTGCAACTTTCTCTTTGACAAAGTAGAACTTGATATCAATATGTTTGGAGCGAAAAGTAATCTTAGTGTTCCGAGAGAAAGATACGGCTGGAGAATTGTCACAATATAATTTCAACGGTCTCGAAATAGAATCCATAACTCCTAATGCTGAAATGAAGTTTCGTAGCCACATTGCATGACAAGTAGCCTCATAGCACGCCACATACTCTGCCTCCATGGTCGAAGAAGCTGTAAGTGTATGTTTAACACTTTTTCACGAAACAACTCCTCCTTCCATCATAAAGATGTACCTAGAAGTGGATTTCTTATCATCCACGAAGCCTGCATAATCGAAGTCACTAAAACCAACCACTTCAAGAGTTTCGGTACGTCGATATGCCAACATGAGATCCTTGGTACCTTGAAGGTACCTCAAAACTTTCTTAGCTGCTTTCCAATGGCTTTGACCAAGATCAGTCAAGTATATACCAAGAACATGAACCACAAAAGCAATATCAGAACATGTGCATACTTGAGCATACAGCAGGCTACCAACAACAAAAGCATAAGAGATTGTTTTCATCTGATCTCTCTCAACATCATTTTGAGGATATTGTGCCTTTGAGAACTTATCACCCTTCACAATTGGAGTCTTCACAAAAGAACAAGACTGCATATTGAACCTCTTCAAGATACGATCAATGTAAGTACATTGAGACAATCTGAGAATACCATTGGCCCTTTCACGAAGAATTTGTATGCCCAAGACATATGATGCTACACCAAGATCGTTCATGTCAAAATAGCCAAACAATAGTTGTTTTTGTCTCAAACAATAAGTCAGTGTCATTGCAGCAAGCAAGATATCATCACATACAAGACTAGACATATGTACTCACTCCCACTGACCTTCATGTAAATACATTGATCAACAATGTTTTCTTTGAAACCATTAGCAGTGACAATTTTATCGAACTTGAGATACCACTGACTTGAAGCTTGTTTCAACCTATAAATTGACTTCTGGAGCTTACAAACCATGTTTTCCTTTCTAATTACCTCAAAACCAATAGGTTGAGTCATGTAGATATATTCACTTAAATCTCCATTCAAGAAAGTCGTTTTTACATCCATTTGATGAAGTTCCAAGTTAAAATGCGCCACAATTGCCATAATGATTCGTAAAGAATCTTTAGTCGAAACAGGTGAGAAGGTTTCTTTGTAATCAATACCTTCTCGTTGGCTATAGCCCTTAGCTACTAGCCTTGCTTTATATCTTTCCACTTGACCTTTGGCATCACGTTTGGTTTTGAATACCCATTTGCAGCCAATAGGTCTACAAACTTTTGGTAATTCTACTAAGTTCCATATTTCATTTTGTGACATAGAGTTCATCTCATCATTCATAGCATTCATCCAAAAATTGGATTCAGGACTAGAGATGGCTTCCTTGTAGGTAGTTGGATTTGAGGTGTCACCAATGTCATACTCATGCTCTTGCAAGTAGACAATGTAGTCATCAGAGATTGAAGGTCTGTGAACTCTTTCTGATCTTCTTAAATGTGCATCTTCTATGGCCACATCTGGAGAGTCTTGTGCTACTTGTTCAACAAGTTCATTCTGAATGGCTATTGAATGCTGATTAACCATAGGGCCAATTGTTGGAGAGGGAGCGACAAGCACGGGATAATAACTGGGTATTGTCTGAACACAGTTTCTTTAAGCCCTTGGCTTGTACCAGTGTCATCCTTGAAATAGATTGCCCGATCTAATTCAATAACTCTAGTAGTATGCAATGGACAATAGAACCTAGATCCCCTCGACCCCACACAATAACCAATAAAGTAGCCGCTGACGGTCTTAAGGTCAAGTTTCTTGGATTGCGGATTGTATGGTCTTACTTCTGCTTTACAACCCCAAACATGAAAATGACGCAAAGTGGGTTTCTTCTGTGACCACAACTCATAAGGAGTCTTAGGGATAGACTTACTAGGCACCTGATTCAAAATATAGGTTGTAGTTCTCAAAGCATCACCCCATAGGAACTCTGGCAAAGAAGAGTTTGCGAACATACATCGCACCATGTCAAGAAGTGTACGATTTCTTCTTTTCGCAACTCCATTTTGCTGAGGTGTACCAGGTATTGTATATTGAGCATCAATGCTACATTCCTGAGGTACCTTGCAAAAGGTCCGGGGTTCCGTCCCGTTTCATCATATCTCCCATAATACTCACCACCTCTATCAGAACGAACCGCTTTGATCTTTTTGCCTTGTTGAAGCTCTACCTTTGCTTTGAAGGCTTTGAAGGCCTCCAAAGAATCAGACTTCTCACAAATGAGCTCAACAAAACCATAACAAGAAAATTGTCAATAAAAGTGATGAAGTACTCGTAACCACCCATAGCTGGAGGAGTAAAAGGCCCACAAATGTCAGTATGGATTAATCCAAGTAATTCTATACACGTGTCAACTTTGTTGTTTCTAACCTTGGGAGTCAATTTTCCTTTTATGCAATCAACACAAGTGTCAAAGTCTGAGAAGTCAAGATCCTGCAGAATCCCATCCTTTTTCAATCTTTTCATTCGTTGCCTTGAAATATGGCCCAATCCCTTATGCCATAGAATAGAAGATTTTTCATCCAATCGTGACCTTTTTGTGATAGCAACAGTATTAAAAGAAGAAGAAGAAGAAGTAAAAAAAGACACATCCACCAAATCAAGTTTATAAAGATTACCACATAAAATCCCATTTTCAATCAAAACAGAGTCATGGTACAATACAACTTTTCCAGTTCCAAAAAGAAAACTGTAACCAATTCTATCCAAAATAGACACGGATATTAAATTTCTCCTAATCGAAGGTATGTATGTAACTTCATACAACTCCAAAAAATGTCAAGTGGTAAGCTGTAATTTGATTGTCCCCAAAAATTTAACTTCAGTTCTTGTACTATCTCCCATGCATACATGGTGCTCCATACTAGTTGGTTCCCTTCTGCTTGTCAGCTCTAGCAAGGAATCGGTAACATGAATTATAGCACCAGTGTCTACCCACCAAGTATTAGAAGGCACACCAACAATATTTGACTCCAAGCAAACATTCACTAAAAGATTTCCTTTCTTTTCCATTCTAGCCTTGAGCTCTAGGCAATCTGCCTTCTTGTGCCCAAACTTTTGGCAGTAATTGCATTTTCTTTTAAAGCCTCATTCTTGGGAACATTGCGAGTGCTCCTTGCCCAATTGCTTGATTGCTCATGTTATGTTTTTTGAAGGGATTGTTGTCATTGGTAATCTTTTGTAGAGGCCTTTTTTTCTGACCATTGTTGTTCTGGTTCGTTATCATAGCCACACTTCTTGCCCTTCCCTTTTTTATGTTATCATCTTCCTTGGCAAGAATGATAGTCATCTCCTATATGGTCCATTGTTCTTTTTGAGCATTGTAACTGGACCTAATGAGTCAAATTGTGAGGGAAGAGTCCCCATAATGAACCACATAATGTAATCCTCATCAAGTTCCATACCAATTGCCTTGATCTCGTGATAATAGGCCACAATCTTGCCAATGTGCTCTCTAATTCCACTGATACCATCATAAATAGTGGAATGTAGAGTGCTTAGAAGCTCATTCTTTTCATTCCTGGAGAACTTTTTGTACTTCTTGTTGATAGCTTCTAGAAATGCCTTAGCAGTCTCAATCTTTGCAATGCTGTCACGTATAGAGTCCTCCATGTGATACCTCATGATCATTAAACAACATTGGTTAGAATACTAACAGTCATCATAAAGTTTCTTTTCATCGATAGAAGTTTCAATAGTGGGCTTAGAAGGAGAGTCCTCTCTCAAGGCCAAGTCCAACTTTATGATGTAAGATTCATCATAAGAGATTCAACCCATTGTTTGTGATTAGTCCCATTTAGCTTCAAAATGGCAGAAAATTGAGGATTACCCAAAGCTGAAGAAAAAACACGAGCGACATTAATATGCATGTGAAAGAGATTATCATGGTATTCACTCTTTCTTCAACTTTCTTAAATGATTCACAAAAGTGATCATCGAATGCTAGAGTCCATTGACTCATTCACAAGTAAGAGCAACACATTTAGTATCACAACCAAATGCATCAATCAACTATCGATAGGATAATAAAAGTGTGCCGGTTCATAATATTTCATGCATTCTCTTCATCAATTTAAACATCCTACCAAATAATTATTTACCGAGAGGGTAAATTCACTATCCACGTGGATATTAGTATAATGTCATTAAGAGGAAGCATAAACAATACAATAATCCCAATAATTTTATCATGATTAGTCCCACGAGAGATGAGTATATAGACACTCTACACCATCAATATTACAACAAGGTGATATAACCCCCATTGACAAAATATTTATTCATCTTAAAAGAGATTATCCATTTTTTCTCCAATAACAAGTATGGAGTAATATCACAAAATTCATAAACATTATTCTCCTTTTTTTTGTTTGTTTGTTTGTTTTTTTTTTTTTTTTTTTTTTTTTTTTTTTGTCAGAACTAGAGCACTCGAAATTTCAAATCCCCTTCAATTCTAAGTTGCTGACTTACTTTATATTTATAACTTCCACAATTTAAATATAGTTAAAATTGGGTGAAAAATTAGGTAGAGACCATGGTAAGGGGCAAACAATTGAGCAAGTTATCAGCCATAAAAGATGGGTCAAACAAGAATCCATGATGTCATTTTCTTGCAGCTTAAGGAAATTTATATATAAACTAATGTAGGATCCCTATAATGCCCATTGTCCTTTTCTTTGGTTTGGGATAATTTTAAGTGTACTATGTATATTAGGTGGTCAGAATCTTAAAAAGCCCAAGAATATTGTCAGTGAAACTGATTATGCATTTAAAGACTTCTTTAATGTAGTCTTCAGAGCATACATATGTACTATACCATTTTGATGTATCTGGGTAGAAAAATTCTTTAGGGACATTAGCTGGATCTACATGATTCCCGAAGCACATGATTGTTCTATCGTGATGGAAGGATTCTGATTCTTTATCAATTTTTCTTAAATCAATTTTGCAATAAGAAAAAAAAGCTATAAAAATGAGAAGGTTGGCTCTGATATCAATTGCTAAAAAATCAATGGATTTGACAAGCCCTTCTCATAATCATAGCATGTGATGAACAATAATAAAAGAAAACATACCTCCAATGGTTGGCAAAACTTGATTAGAAGCCATGGGGGATCAATAAAGAACCTCCAGATCTCATAGAAAACGAGACAGGGAGGCTAGGTTTCTTTTGAATCCAATTCGTCAATCTTTATCTATCTATCTATCTATATATATATATATATATATATGGCCCACAAGCCCAATGGGTAGGCTTGGGGAAAAAAGAAAAATGGGCCTAAGGGCCCAAAGCATGACAAGTGGTGTAATGTTGTCCATCCTATAAATGGCCCAAAAATGATAATTCTTATTATATTATGTTAGTCTACAAAATTAATCCAACATTGCTTGCCTCCAACAGCACCTTGTACCCGCTTCTTGGTCAAAACTCGTTCACCAAGGAAGAAGTTTGTTGTTTACAATCCAAGAACCAAATTTGAGATGTTATCTTCCAAAATATCAAGTATTTTTCCTCATGTATTTTTCTTCCATTTCCTTAACCTGAATTTTTTGTTTTGATTTTTGCTTTTTTGAAGAATGAATAATGGAAGTTGATGGGAGTCATGGGTGGTGGGGAGGTTAACTTTTTAAATTCAATTTTCAACCCCTCCCTCTAAAATTCACTTCCAGGCAAACCGTGTCAGGTCGGGTCAACCCCACATGGGCAACCCGTTTTCTTCCAATATCTCCCACCCGCACATAATGGGCTTGACCTGATTCTAATATAATATCAATTGTATTAATCTTAACATCTCCAAGTTCATTCAGGTAAATGGATCGTGCGATCAGTGAATTAATTTAAGAGCACACAACACTATACCCCCAAACAAATTTTGTAACACCAGTTCGAGTATTTCTGACCTCTCAATTTATTTTAGAACATACTTAACTTTCTTATTTATATTGTATTCACAATTGTGTTGCAAAACTCAAATAATCAACACAATTGTCCGGTCGGTGAATACAACCTTAGGTGTTAGTTAAACAGTTTTCCTTTCCTACTTAAATTCCTTCATTTAACGTCAGCTAATTTTCTAGACATGTCCCATCAAATCGAATCAATCATAGTTATTGGCAACATGCTAAAGTAACAACACTGAAATAAAATTCTGAGAAATGGTCAAAAGTCATAATAGTATATATAAGTGAGGTCAAATGTGCCTCAAAGACTCACACAATGAAGAAGCAGGGATCAATTCTTTCATTTCTCATTAGTCGTTAAAGCACACGTGTTAAGATGCTTTCTCCCTTCCTTAGGGCATATGTCAAATTTTGCAAATTAAATACATTGTACAGATCATAGTTCAGATATTTCTCCATATCTAACCCGAATTCTCCTCATATTTATTCATCTAGGTAATCTCAAATCGAGAACTCAATCTGGCTGTAAAAACAAGTCTAATGGATAGCCAAAAAAATCCATATCAATTACTTGTTGTAATCTCATCTTGATATCACATCAAGGCAACTGGATCATGTATACAATATGATCACTGTGTTTCATCTCAGCACATCTTAAAGTGTCTGAGGCGATTGTTCGTGTGAGTGAACAAATTTCAACCTGTTTGACATACTTTATGTGTACGTATGCAATTGTAATCTAAAAATCAGAATAAAAGATTACTCTTAACATGTGGACTCAAAACATTGTTCATTAATGGACATATATGAAAAAGTTTACATAGTGTACAATTCAAATTCTACGCAATCCCAGAGATTTAACATGTGTCATAAAAATATTTCTAGGGATAGGTTTTGTAAGTGGATCAGCTACCATTTGATGAGTTGAAATATACTGTAAACTTACTTCCTTCTTGCCTATGATGTCTCTTACAAAATTATATTTTGTATCAATGTGTTTGGTTCTACTTTGATACTTGGGATCCTTAGTTTATACAATAGCAGCCTGACTATCATAGTAGATCAATATAGGTCCTACATCACCACTAACAACTCTTAGATACTGTAAGAATCTCCTTAACCAAACAGCTTCTTGTACCGCTGAAGCACTTGCTACGAATTCTACTTCCATTGTGGACAAGGAAATATATGTATGTTTCTTGCTACTCTAAGAGATAGCACCATTATTAAGCAAGAATACATATCCTGAAATTGATTTGCGCTCATCTAGGTCTCCATCCCAATCAGCATCTGTGTATTCTTTTAAACACAAATCATTTCCTTGATAGCACAGGGAGTAATTAGCAGTACCCTTCAGGTATCTCAATATCCTTTTAACAGCTTTCCAATACACTCTTCCAAGATTGGATTGATACCTGCTGACCAGGCCTATGGCATAAGAAATATCGAGAGGATTACACATCATAGCATACATCAAGCTCCCAACCGCACTGGAATATGGAACTCTGGACATTTCTTCTTTTTTCTTGAGAGTTTTAGGACACATACGAAGACTTAGAGTTTTGCCTTTTGATACAGGAGTGTTAATGGGATTACAATTTTCCATTTTGAAACGTTCAAGAATTTTCTTTATATATGGCTCTTGTGACAGAGCAAGAGCCTCTTTAAACGATCTCTATGGATTTTAACACCTAATATGTAATATGCTTCACCCATGTCCTTCATTTTAAACTTTGAGGACAACCATTTCTTACTAGTTTTAATATACTCCTTATCATTTCCAGCCAACAAGATATCATCTACGTAAAGAGATAAAATTACAAATTTCTCGTTGGACCTTTTTTCAAATAAATACAGTGATCTTCATCCATCATGACAAAGTTGTATGAGATAATTGCTCTGTCAAATCTGAAGTACCACTGTCTGGAAGACTGCGTTAGGCCATAGATTGATTTATTCAATTTACAAACTTTATTCTCTTGACCTTTTTTTAATGAAACCTACTAGTTGTTACATGTAGATTTCTTCATCCAATTCTCCATTAAGAAATGCAGTCTTCACGTCCATTTGATGTAATTCTAAATCTAAACGTGCCACGATAGCTAAGAGTAGGCAAATTGAAGTAAATCTCACTATTGGCGAAAAGGTCTCTTCATAATCTATACCCTCTTGTTGAGTATAACCATTGGCCACCAAGCAAGTCTTATACCTCTCTATAGTCCCATCAGCTCTTCGCTTTATTTTGAGATCCCATTTGTTCCCAATGGCTTTTCAGCAAGATGGAAGATTAACTAAGTCCCAGGCCTGATTTGATTTCATAGACTCCATCTCTTCTTCCATTGCATTCTTCCATTTTTCCTTTGCAGGACATGATAGAGCTTCTTGTACTGAACTTGGTTCTTCACCATCTTCAGGAGATACTAGGAAAACTTGCCCTTCAATCTCGAAATGATGTTTAGGCATACTTTTTCTAGTACTCTTACGAAGTGAAAGCTCCAATGTGACCCTGTCACTGGGCATTGGAGATAAATTACTCCCACTTAGATTGACAAGTGAAAGTGTTTCCTCTTGCACCTTAGTTGATCCATCAAGTACAACTCTATCATCTAATTTATATAAAGGTTCTCCCTTTTTAAATTCTCCCCTACTAGGAAAATCATTCTCAAGAAATGTCACATCGCGTGACTCTATCTCAGTTATAGTCCCATCTTGATTTTCACCTATGAACACATATCCTTTAAATTGGTCTGAGTATCTTATAAAGATACACTTCTTACCTCGAGCATCCAATTTTCCAAACTTGAGGAATCATGGATATAGGCAGGTGATCCCTAGGATCTAAGAGAACTTAAATCAGGGGATCTGCTTGTCCAAAGCTAATATGGTGTAGTACGTATTGATTTAGAAAGAACTATATTCACAATGTAGGTCGCAGTTAACAAAGCGTCTCCCAATAGGAAATAGGTAAGTTAGCCTACTCCATCATGGACCTAACCATTTCTAGCAACGTTCTATTCCTCCTCTCAGCAACACCATTTTGTTGAGGTATATTGTGAATAGTTAATTGCCTAATGATTCCCTAATCATCACATAGTTTTTTGAACTCTTCGGATAGGTATTCATACCCTTGGTCAGTTCTCAAGGCTTTCACCTTTCTATCTATTTGATTTTCTACCACATTTAAATATTGTCAAGCATTCCAATGTCTCCGACTTATGGGAAATCAAATAGACATAACTATACTATGTAAAATCGTCTATAAAAGTAATTAAATAAGAGGCTCCATGTCTTGCCCTCACAGTCATCGGGCCACATATATCTTAATGGACTAACTACAATGGAAGTTCGGCTCTTAAAACTTTACCGAATGGTTTTCGTGTTGTGTTTTCGATTAGGCAATGTTCACAAGTAGGTAACGAGACCTTAGAAATTGAACCTAGCAAGCCTTCTTTAGCCAAACTATTCATTCTCTTTTATCCAATATGTCCTAATCTAGCATTCCATACAGATGTATCAATATTCAAATCTTTAGAAGAAACAGAAGATACATTTATAGAAAAACAATGATCAACATAATAATTACAAATGTTTGGATCACAATCCAACACTAAAAAGCCACCTTCTACATGTCCAGATCTATAAAATACATCACGATTGTTTATACAAACATAATTACCACAAAAGTTCAAATTGAAACTTAATCTTAAAATAACAACAACAAAAATTAAGTTCCTTCATACCCCCGGAGCAAACAGGACATCATGAAGGAGAATAGTACGATCACCACGCAAATGTAACTTGCATGTACCGATCCCTTTCACCTCCATTCTATCATCTTTGCCAACATATATCCACTTTGTACCAACTGGAAATCGACGAAACTCTACAAACGCTTCTCGATCCCTGGTTACATGGTCTGTCGCTCCTGAGTCTACAATCCACATATGATAAGATTCAGTTAGCATAACAGTGCTTGAAACATAAACAACATTAAGAGAAGCATTTATAAGAGCTATTTTCTTTGGCTTAGGGCATTCCAGAGCAAAGTGACCCAACACCTGACAATTGAAGCATTTTAGCTTGCTCTTATCTTTCTTCTTTTCAAACCATTTACCTTTCTTATTGTGCTTGTATTTGTTTTTTTTAGGTCCCTGTCCAGTTTCTTTTCCCTTTCCTTTCCTGTCTTTGAACCAGTTCTTCTTACGCTTAAAGCGTGAAACTTTCCCAAAACTAGATTCAGCCACAAAAGCTTGTCCTAGGGATTTAGCTTCACCAAGGCGCTCATCTTCTAGTTCCACATGGCGGGCAGCATCAACAAATATTTTGATACTATCATTATGAGTGCAATTGACTTTCGGATGTTCCCAATTATCAGGAAGAGAATGGATCAAAGCCTGAACTTGTTGCTCATCAAAGAGTATATGACCAGCTAACTTCAATTCCCTAATCATAGTAGACATGATCCTCACATGTTGTATGATATTGTGATTAGGAAGTTTATTGTAAGTGTCAAATTTAATAGTCAGCTGCCTCAGTCTAGTCACACTATTACCACCATATTTTTCTCTCAAATATGTCCAGATGTCATGAGCAGTCAGGAACTACTTACACTCATGAGATCATTCACCACGGAACTTACCAAAATTGCACGATCAGTGAAATTTTTCTTTTTTCCATGTCTAGTAAGTTTCCTGATCCCTTCTTTGTTGAGCAGTTTGACACATCCCTAGGTCTTCCATCATGTGTTTAATGCCCTCAAGGCAATCCTGTTCCTCCAGCACATACCAAATTTTATGGCGCCAAGTATTATAGTTATCGCCATTCAATTTATCACCTTTATTTAGGTCAGCTATGATATTCTTAGATGCCATAGTCCGTCAAAATATTAGAGACAATCATATAAATGTCAATTTATGCAAACATCATTTTACGCTCATACAAATTAAGTTTTATGATAATTTCACATTAGATACGGAGTCGAAAGTTCACTAAGTTCCCAATCATCATCCATTGTCCTAATGTTACATTATCACAAAATTAATTTCATAGCGTAAAATCACATGTTCTAAGTCAAAATAACTTAAAATCTTTCACCCTTAGAACTCCCACTAAAGTAAAGGATTAATTATGTACAAAATTAGTAAGATATTTTGAATAAATCTGACATATATGAAACATATACATTATTATTAAAATGTCAAATATGTACATTCGATCATATTAAACAACTACTAAACATGAGAAATAAAATTTCACATTGTTCAATGATTTTGAACTAACGATACATATCTAAATTAATCATAAAATTCTCATTTTCTGAATTTCATTTTCTCTTCAAGATCCTGACCAAATAACTGTAGCATATAGGTGGTGAATTATCCAAAACTCTAATAGCAACATCATCCCAATATTTAGGAACCGTCGTCAATAGATGATACATACTTTCCACTTCAAATATATGACGTCCCAAATGTATCACTTCTCGACGCATCGCTTCGAGATATTTTATGTGTTGTACTAGGTTATGTCGCGGATCCATTTCATAATTTCTATAAGCACGTAATTTTTCAACACGTTTAACAGCCCGTGCTCTACTAGTTGCTTCTCTAAGGATGCTAAAAACACATGTTGATCCAGCCATATCTGATCAAGTACAATAATTGAAAAACTAGTCACAATGGATCGTAAAACCTAATCGAGATCCACCACTCATGAATGTATAGAAAATGTGGTATATCAAATACTTTCGGAGTATTTTTCATTTAAAAAAATGAGAACAAAAAAAAAACTCCCACTAAGCAAATACCACTTAACACACTTAACAAAAATATTTTTGATTTTTTTTTTTAAATTTTAGGATTTAATCAAGTCCCAAAATATTGTATATATAAATATTTTTTATTATCTGAAAATTATTTTAATTGTATAAAAAAATCAAGAATATTTGAGGGACCAATTTATAATCTTTTAAATTGAATTTGGAATATATATAAATATATATAAATATATATATATATATACAAGTCTCAAAATATTGTATATATAAATATTTTTGATTATCTGAAAATTATTTTAATTGCATAAAAAAATCAAGAATATTTAAGGTACCAATTTGTAATCTTTTAAATTGAATTTGGAATAATCAATTCCAAAATATATATATATATATATATATATATATATATATATATATATCATTTTGGGATCAACACACAATTTTTCAAATGATATTGGAATAAACACCATTAAAAAAAAGTGTTGGGACTAAAAATTGCATTTTGTAATATTTGAGGGACCAACATGCAATTTTCCAAATTACATTTGGAATATTTAACATTCAAAAGTGTGGGGACCAAATGCAATTTTCCAAATTGCACTTACAATATTTTAGGGACCAACATGTAATTTTTTAAAATGGAATTAGGAATTCCCACCTTCATTGCTACTGATTCAGTTTCAGATTTTTTTTATTTTTTTTCGAGTTACAGTTCATCATCTTCCAAAATGGGCAGTTTCCTGTCAAAATTTTGGAATGTCATAACTTCCTCAATTCAAGGTCATCATCTTCTAAAATTGGCAGTTTTCCATCAAAACTTTGGAAGGCCATAACTTCCTCAATTCAAGGTCAAATTTTATTTTTTTATACCATTGGAAAGATCTCGAGAAGATCTATCCAAGCATATAAAACGGGCAGCGTGGAACTTAACGTACTAGAAATTATCATGCGATGAAGTTTTGGTTTTCTCAACTAGGGTTTGATTTTACTCCCAAAATACAAACCCAAATAGCACGAAATTTTCCAGAAATTATCTCCATAATATCATGAACATACAGTATAAATTTCATGAACTTATATGAAGTATATCAAAATTTGCCATTAACGACATTCAAGGTCTGAAAGAAAATGGGAATTCATGCATTTCATTCAATCTAAAACATTTAAAGCATGTATTTAAGCAAGAAAACAACCTACTCAGGCTCTGATACCAATGTAAAACATGCTTTCATACTTTTAACCGAATTTAAGTTGTGAAACTTACTTGAAAATTCCAAAAATGAGGTTGAATTACTTGCCTATCGAGTGTTTGCCTCCAACACCGCATTGTACCTGCTTCTTGGTCAAAACTTGATCACCAAGGAAAAATTTTGTTGTTTATAATCCAAGAATCCAATTTGAGATGTTATCTTCCAAAATATCAAGTATTTTTCCTCATGTATTTTTCTTCCACTCCCTAAACTTGAATTTTTTGTTTTGTTTTTTGCTTTTCAAAAGAATGAATAATGGAAGTTGATGGGAGTTATGGGTGGTGGGGAGGTTAAATTTTTAAATTCAATTTTCAGCCCGTCCCTCCAAAATTCACTTCCATGCAAAACGGGTCCGGTCGGGTCAACCCATATGGGCAACCCGTTTTCTTCCAACAGTTTGCCTAGGAAATTTCTTCTTCTGTTCATCCTTTTTCTTCATACAACGGTGTTTAACTCGATATCTCAGCTTCCTACAATTATAATAGTCTCCTTTGAATCATTTTGCATCATTTTCCTTTCATTGTCTTTAGACGGGGCTAGGATGCTCTCTCTTTTTTACTTTCGGACCAGAAGTCTTCAATTATGTGAGTCCTTGCTTCCATGTTCTGACCAAAACTATTACATTTGAGTCTGGCTGTCTTCTTCAATACTCAATCAGATCCTTCATTGTCATCTCTTTGCGCTTGTACTTGAGATAATTTTTAAAAAGTTTCCATAGTGAAAGTAATTTTTTGATAATATTAACAATCTGAAAATATTCACTCAATTTCATGCCCTCTACCTCAATATCGTTAAAATTTATTTGCATCTCTTGAACTTGATTCATAATCATCTTTGAATCAACAATTTTGAAATCCAGATATTTAGCGATGACGAATTTCTTCGTCCCAACATCTTTTGTCTTATATTTTTTATAAAGATATTCTCACAATTCCTTAGCCATCTTGTATAAATAATACACAGTGTATAATTTGATATTCAACCCATTGAGAATATAATTTCGACGTTGGAAATATGCATGCTTACATGTTTCAATATCCAAGTGGATATTTTTATCAGTAGCATTTACTTTTGTATGTGTGGAGCAATCTTCACATAGAAATTTCACCAAATTCAATGTGGTCAAATAAAATAGCATCTTCTATTATCAACTTTTGAAATTAATGCTTTTCATGTTGAGATAATGGCCATCATGACAAACATATTAGACTCAAAAGTTTGTCAATCGCTTAACTAGTTTACTCAGTTGAACGAGTCATTTTTTCTATAAACCAACAGTCATAGAAATTCAATCAATATCATAATACTGAAATCTTTAAGAATTGCTTATGATAAAAGACGATGCCCACACTTCATCAAGTAATGAAATTACATAAAAAGAAAGGTAGAAGAAAGAGAAATCTATTTTAAGATTGTTGTCAAATTAATGACCTGTACAATCTAATGAAAAAATGTAGAAACGAAGATGAAGCGAGATATGCCATAGTAAATCTCCTTAAGACAGAATTCGTCCCCTACAATAGTACCAATATGATATTTAGACGTTTGTCTTCCACGATACAACATTTCTTTAAAAGGGTACACACTATACCAATCTTGCTCATCGAACCAAAATATAACTGTACTCTTCTCAAACAGAATGGACTTGTACTAAAAATTGGACAAAATTTTATTTCAAAAAATAATTCGAACAGAATTTTATTTCAACAAAATATAAAGATCATAATTTTTTGAGCATATGAGAGAATTAAAAATCAATTACAACTTGAATTGATTTGATGTAGGAAATATGGAATTAAGGGTCCTTATTTATAAATTTTCATGCCACTTTTCGAAATTGTTTCATCTTTTAACATAAATAATGTGGATAACTAGATCACAATTTTTCATTTTTAATGGTCTAAATTGTACTCTGTCAAAAGATTATAACTTTTCATTATGTATCTTTTTGGATAGTCACACTCAATCCAAAATATCATGACTTCTAGACATGCATCCTTTGCATCGGAGAAGTCGTGACTAATCATCGCACCAATGGAGACTTTTCTATTTCACAACTATAAAAATTAGGATAATGCTATACGCAGTCCCTTACTACAACAGTCATCCTACGTAGTATACACATGACAGGGTTATTTAATGCATGAGTCAATAAAAAAGAATCATAATAATGCATCAAATAATCACCTACCTTGTGTATAATACGTAGGGTGACTGCTGTCGGAGTGACTATGAATATCACTACTTTAAAAAATAAACATTAATTCCAACATCACCACGTGTTCGTCCGGCACATTGGACAACATTCATCGAATGTTGATGCTACGATAAATTGAGAGACAATGTGCCAGTGTCAGAGCATCTGTCGTATTCTAAAACTGTACTGAATCTTGTTGTACTTTGCCATCGTTGGAGGAATTCGTCGACGAAGTGAGAGACAATGTGTTTATAAAAAAAAGGTTGAACCCCAACCTTAAAGGGCCCCATCGCCCTGTCCCTGGAGCATCGTGAGAGAGATAAATCGCAGGATGTACCCCAGTAAGCCAGGGAACAAGAGCTTGCCCGTATACTGGTGCCCACAAAGAGTCCAATTCCATATCTCAGGAATCGAACCCTCACACTGCGACTGCCAGCAAGATTGAGACTACATCACTGACAATGTGTTTATATATAGTAATTGTACGCTTCGACTTGTTCATAAAATGGATAGAAGTTAGGGTTTTGCTCAATTTAATGTTTCATTCATAAATTTTTTAATACATAATCGATCTATATATATTGAAAAAAAAATTAATTTTCTAAAATTCTGAATGAGTTATTAGCACAAAATGCCCCTATGTATAGAGTTCATTACACAAAACGTCACAACGTTGCATTTTTGCTTTTTCACCCTTTTTAAACCATTCATTGCGGAAATCATCATTTTCATTTATTTTCATCCAATTTCTCAATAAAAGGATGTGAAATGACAAATATATCATCCTATTTAAATAAAGCAAAATAAAAAAAGAAAAATAATTAATTAATTAATTGAAACCACACTCTCAATTTTTTTTAAAAAATACAAATGAGTCCAAAAAAATTATTAAAAATTTAATGAGGGAAAAAAGAATTTCTTCCTCTCCTCCTCCACCAAAACAAGTGTTTTCTCGATCCAATCTTCCTTCAAGGCAACTAACTCCTCCATACAAAAACTAAGAACTTCTCCATCCAAATTAGATACACATTTCAACAACTTCTTTCAGGCCACTAACTCCTCCATAATAGTGATAAACCATAAGGGTCTAGTAGAGCAGCACCAAAAAAGAATCCCAAGTCCACGAATTGTTGAAGCCGAAAGCACTAGGAATTTATTTGCATTCTATTTAGCACTCAATTTTATTTTCTATTTTGCATGTTACATTCTGTTTTACATTTTAGTTTCAGAGCCTTATCTCCATGGGATCCAACAAATAAAGGATTGAAGTTTAGGAGGCTAGACTCAGTGGAGTTCGAGATGGGATGCAGCAGAAAGAACGTGGTGTGGCTGATAAACTACACCAGTTGGAGAAGACCATCAACCAACTTTTGGAAGCTATGCTCTCCAATAGAGAATCCCCTAACCACCACAAAAAAGAGGCAAATTTTCCCGTACCAACAGAGATGATAACGACGGAGGCAGAGCAATATTTTTCTGCAAAATGGTGAAACTTAAGTTTCCACATTACTCCAGAGACAAATCTATTTAGTGGTTCAGACGAGTTGATCAATTCTTTGAATATCAAGGCACCATGGAAGCACAGAAGGTGTCCTTGGCATTATTCCACCTTGAAAGAGAAGCTAAGTGTGGACTAAAACCATAAATAGTTGAAGGCATTCGAATGTTCAAACCACGAATATTAAAGAAAGCTATCAGTCTTGCTCGGATGAAAGATGAGCAGCTACTCCGCTAACAGAGTTTCACACAACCGCTTCCAACAGACGAGCTATAGTCGACCCTTCCAACTCCAACACAATCCACACAAAAATCCCCTATAAAGAGGCTTTCGTAGGATGAAATGCAGAAATGGAGAGCACAGGGTCATTGTTTCAAGATTTACTGTTGGTCACAAGTGCCAAAGATCACAACTTTTACTGCTTGAAGGGTGCACAAACATGGGCAAAATTACATGTTAAGAGATCATAAGGACAATCCGCATGATGACAAAGCAAGTACAAGTGAGCAACATCCAAAAAGACCTCCAGAAGTAGCATCTAGGTATGAACCTTGGAGATAAGTGTCCACTTGAGGAAGAGGTATTGATAAACCACAAAGGTCCAGAAGAGCAGCACCCAAAAAGAATCCCAAGTCCACGAATTGTTGAAGCCCAGAACACTATGGATTTATTTGCATTCTATTTAGCATTCAGATTTATTTTCTGTTTTGCATGTTACATTCACCTTTACATTTCAGTTTAATTGTTTTGCCTACATATAAGTCACATACATGAAGGAAAGGAAGGAAATAAATTCAAGGGGAATTACATGGCAATAGGTGTTTAAGAATTACAATTCATAAATCGGGTATGAAATTTATTTGTGCAAATATCAGGTATTAATCTAATTATAAACCACCCATCCCCAATTGCCCCACCCCCAAACCCTAATTAGTTCCTCTCTCCATTCTCTCTCTACATCCCTCTCCCTTCTCTCTTCTTTTTATTATACACTACCGGATCACTGCTTGAGACGACACCGCGCCAACAGCGATTGCAACGTGACACCAGCATTCGGCAATCGCCTCTAGTCCTTCGGCACTTTTATGCCTTCGACTGTAGAACAACCACAGCATTCGACGATTTTATTTGTTCGAGGATTGCCTTTGTGCCTTCGAATCTGAGTGTTATAGTGGCAATTTGAGTGGTTGTTTTACAATGTTGGTGGGGAGGTTGTGGATTGACTTTGGAGGTGGATGCGACAATGGTGGTTGTTTGCTAAAAGAGCATGCCACAAGTGCAAGGGTTGCGTTCAAGTAATGAAATGGACTTTTTGAGCTCGGATTGTCGATCCTCGAGGAATGTAAACTTTCAATTACACAACTTTAATTTATTTAATTCAGACAATAAAATGAAACAAACACACAATAAAGATTTGATTTTGGAAAATAACTAAATCTACAAAATATAAAAAATTTAGGAATTTTAAAGGAAAATGTGATTGGGATTCATGGTTTCACTTAACCGTCGTCTAATTACTAGCCAATTAACAAATTATCCATTTACGATGTTAGACCAATTTTTCAATTTTAGTTAATTACCTCTTTCGAGCGAAATTAACCCTAATTGATTAATCTAACCTACTATATCTCTATGTCGATTCATACCAAACAATTGCATTAAATATTTGTGAAAGTAATTCAATGGATCACCTAAGGTTAGGAGTATATTTTTATCCCCTACACAAACCTATGATTTCTACTGTTTGGTCTAAAATGCACAATCTTTTCTCAAACAATGTACAAGTCACTGAATATTATCATTCATTGGGCACGTAAATGAAAATGCAATAATAACAATAATAAAAACACATGAAAATAAGCAATTTAATATTAAAAAACAAATATTGAAATTATTTAAAACTAGGTTAAATTACTACCATAAATCCCAACACAAGGAATTAGCCTGTAATAAATATATGGTAACAAAAAACAATATTTATCTTATACATCACAAATGATAGAAAATAATAAAGAAAATACAAGATTAAAGATAAACCTTTTTTGTTGGATTTTTGGCTTGAATCTTGAGTTCCCCCAATTCTTCTCCACCTTTCCTTTGATTTACTCTCCTTTGTTGTGCTCTTGATTTGCTACAAAATACCAACAAATTAAAGAAAGGAAGAAAAAGATAATGATAAAAAAGCAGAAGACTAGTTGACAGAAGAAGCAGGATCTCCCACCCAACAGCCAAGTTTTGGTTTTTATATTAAAACCTAGACAAATTGCATCTCAAGTCCCTAAAGTTTCGAAAAGTAAGCAAAAAGAACCCCGAGCCTCGAAGGCGCCCAAATTCTGTCCATATACAGAATCATGGCACCTAGGTGCACCACTATTTCATCCCCAATTTGTCGCACCACTATTTCATCCCCAATTTGTAGCTTAAGTCCCTAGGTAATTGTAGTCAACTCCCTCAACTTTGATTTTTTACAATTTGATCCTCAGATTTTGACTTTTCTTTCAATTACGCCATCCGAATTTTGGAGTCCAAGAGTCCCTGAACTTTTGGACTTGTACACTTTGGTCCCCAACTTCGCAACTTTGTACGATTTTGGTCCCTTTTTCACTTCCAAAAGCCTTGTTCTCGTTCCATGGGTGATTTTTGACCTACAAAAGATAATGTTACCTAATTGTGAGTAGAATTTCACTCATTTCATAAATAATACACATATTTAGATATTATATAAGTGTGTAAAAACACACTTATCAAATACTCCCAAATTTAAGTTATTGCTCGTCCCGAGTGAGAGTATCTGCAACGCACTTAAGCAACACATGATAATGGCTAACAAATTAGATAGCTCACAAAATATCCATGAGTGTAAAATTGTATAATCAATTCACAAATATGCTCCAAATAATGCTAACAAAAATAATTTAAATTTATCCAATGTTCGATCGGCGTGTGTGTGTGCACGCGCGTGAACATAGTCACTTTCAGTTATCATCTAAATTATTAAACAATTATCAAGATGGAAAAAATCTTCAAATTGACTTCAACCCGATCCTTTGTTGTCAAATATCTCCTTTCCCACTTGTGAGATTCACACACTAAAATAGACATTTCATTTTCTTTCTCCAGGTGTAAATCTAAAGATTGCGCTCAATCACTCTTTTCTTTTCCCGCTCTAGTCCAGTTGGGTCTAACCGACAATATCAATATCTAGTCACGTGATGATTCTCCACTAATGAGTGCTTCAACACTTAACCTTACTCTAAACAATTCATACACATTAGTTATTTAAGCTCAGATATCAAAAACAATTGCAAAAAAACAAAAACAAAAAAATTTCCATTTTTCTTTCCTTTTTTTTTTAGCCAAATCCCATATTTTACCTCACTTTCTTAAGCTTTCTTCTTTACCCTTGTGGTGAGCTTTAGATTGATAACTTCCCATTTGTTTAGGCCAAAGAGTACCGAGTTTTGAGATACCCCAACGAAATTAATAACTCGAGTCAAAAAGGCTACGAAGTGAGGCCTTGGATTCAACAAATGCAATAACATTTTTTCTTTGTTTTAAGCACAACAAAAATAGGGTTTAGATCCCTAGCATATGGTTATTACCAAACTTATACTTGGCAGAAGACATTCCACACAAATAATTTTAACATGCATGGGATCAACGCACTTCTAGATAATATCATTCACCGGCTCGACCAACCCCAAACTTATCTCTCAATATTGTTAAGTGAAAGAGAAGTTGATATAAATTTTCAAGCTACTCACAACCTAGTTCAACCAACTCAAAAATTTCTCCATCAATCAAAATTTTCCACATCTAGATAACAATTAATCATAATTATTCTGCTCAAAGTAATTCAAGATCTCCCATGGACAAACAAATTTTTCAAGAAATTTAGGCACGAATAACATATTTGGTCATGCATAGCTCATGAATCAACAATAATTTTAAACATCAAGCAATGTTAAGCCAGCAAGGCTATCTAACATGTCAACAAAAAATCACCAGTTTAAACACAATCACCCCCAAACTTAAATCAAACATTGTCCTCAATATGTAAAGAACGAGATTAAAGAAAAGAGAGGTGAATGAGACTTCCCTGATTGAACATTTGTAGAGGTACCAATACTTGAATTTAACTTGCAATGCTCTTGATAAACTTGGGCAAATGACCTTCATATATACCAATTTACCCCTAAACTTGTGAGGAACCAAGATATATGAGACTTCAAAAAGTACCTACAAAAAAAATGATAGCTAATCAAACAAAAATATGAAAATGCATAAAAATAAAATAAAATAAAGCTGAAAAGTAAAAAGTTATGTTGCCTCCCAACAAGCACTTTTTTATAATCTTTAGCTCAACTTTAATAATTGAATCATAGGCACCTAAAGAAAGCTTAGGATGCCTTGTTCATTTTTCTTCTTTTGGCTTTCCTCCACTTCTCATTTGATCTCCACACCTCTATCTTGCCCTTTTCAACATAATAGGACTTGTCTGTTCTCTTCGACTCAACTTCAATTATATAGACTTCCACCCCTACATCAGGCTTAATCGCGAACAATTTTTGGACAATCAATAAGGTCAAAAGAATGTATGTTGATTTCATCCTCATTAACTGCCACATCTTTACTTGATTCTGTTGTGATTAATTTACCATTCTCTTTAATCTCTTCTAGAGGCGAACACAGATATTTGAAGTTAGTGGGACACGATATTGTTGTCTTTTTTTGCCGTTTGAGGTGGTTAAATCGTCGATGGAGAGAGTCGGGGTGGATCAAATTGCTAGATTTTGCTTCAAAGTTTGGAATTAGGGACCATCGAACCGGGAGTTGAGATTAAATTGGGAGGGGAACGGTTTCTTGCATTGAATTTCAATTTGGATTAGGTTTCTTTTGGTTGGAAATTGGGTTTTGGGAGTTGGGACGGTTTGGGATTCTTTCAATTAGAATCTGGAAGGGCTTTTTCATTACTCCATTTTCGATTTTATAAAAAAAATCCTTTTCAATTGGTGGGTCATGTGACCCACCAGGACCAAATGTAGGTCCGCCAGTGATCTCTTCTACCATAGTCAACATATCATCGAGTTGAATGACATACCGGCTATCTAACTCCACAAACAGCGAGAAGTCAATCTTATTGATTGCTTCAAGAAAATTATACCCCCATTGTTGAAATCCTTCCCAGTGCATGTGATCTCCTATAAGCATATCACTTTCATCCAATTTGGCCACCTTTTTGAAATACTTTACAATTATTGTCTCGTTCAATAGGGGATGTCCTCATCCAAATTGTAAGGTACCAAATCTCCCACGAGCATGTACTTACATCATTTTTGCCAATGGTTTGTTTTCAACACCCTGAATATTTTCTAAATCTCAGAAGTTTTGACGTGTGTAAACTCGTGTACGAGAACAAGCAGTTCACATTACAATGCACTGCATAACAATTTTCACAACTTAGATATTGTCCAAGCATATCTTGAATGTCGATATAGAGGTCATTGCAACAATTTTGTTACTTTACCAAAGTTAGATTCTGCAAATATTAGAAAAGTGCATGAGGAAAATACAAACAAAAGGTAGATTAACAATACAAAGGCTAGCCAAAAATATACAAAAATAAAAATAAATAAAAATTTGTTAAAACTAAAATTAATTAAAGTGGTAATCAAAGTAAAAAATATTTCTCAATAATAGCGCTAAAAACTTGTTCACTAAAAGTACATGCCGCAAGTGCACGGGTCGCGTTCAAGTAATAAAGTAGACTTTTTGAGCTCGAATTGTCGATCCCTTGAGGAATGTGTACTTTCGATTACACAGTTTTAATTAATTTAATTCTATCAATAAAAAGAAACAAACATACAATAAAGATTTGATTTTGGAAAATAACTAAATCTACTAAATAAGAAACTATTAAAATCTTAGGAATTTCGGAGAAAAATGTGTTTGGGATTCATGGTTTCATTTAACCGTCCCCTAATTAATTTCTCCACAAGCTAATTAAGAAATTACTCATTTACGATGTTAGAACGATTTTTCAATTTTAGTTAATTGCCT
The DNA here is from genome assembly GCF_002742605.1 of Olea europaea var. sylvestris. Classification (NCBI taxonomy): domain Eukaryota; kingdom Viridiplantae; phylum Streptophyta; class Magnoliopsida; order Lamiales; family Oleaceae; genus Olea; species Olea europaea. The sequence goes on along the minus strand of NC_036241.1, from coordinate 9,103,490 downwards.
CTCTCGAACGAAATTAACCCTAATTGATTGATTTAACCTACTATATCTCTGTGTCGATTCAAACCCAACAATTGCATTAAATATTTGTGAAAATAACTCAATAGGTCATTTAGGATTAGGGTTATATCTCTATCCCCTACACAAATCTATGGTTTCTACAATTTGATCTAAAATGCACAATCTTCTCTCCAGCGATATACAAATCACTAAATATAATCATTCATTGGGCATGTAAATGAAAATGCAATAATAAAAACACATAAAAATAAGAAATTTAATATAAAAAAGCAAACATTGAAATTAATTAAAATTAGGTTAAATTACTACCATGAATCCCAACACAAGAAATTAGCCCATATATGTGGGGGTGTGTATATGTGTGTGCGCGCTCGCGCGTGTGTGTTTATGTGTGATAACAAAGAAGAATATTTATCGTATACATCACAAATGATAGAAAATAATAAAGAAAATACAAGATTAAAGATAAACCCTTTTTGTTAGATTTTTGGCTTGAATCTTGAGTTCCTCAATTCTTCTCTACCTTTCCTTTGATTCACTCTCCTTTGTTATGCTCTTGATTTGCTCCAAAATACCAAGAAAAATTTAAAAAAAGGAAGGAGAAAGAAAGAACAAGAAAATGACAAAGAAGCAGAAGAAGCCGAGTTCCCCACCAAGCAGCCAAGTTTTGGTCTTTATATTAAAACATAGAGAAATTTCATCTCAAGTCCCTAAAATTTCAAAAAGTAAGCAAAACGAACCCCGAGTCTCAAAGGCGCCCAGATTCTATCCACATTCAGAATCATGACGCCTAGGCTCGCCATTATTTCATCCCCAATCTGCAACTTAAGTCTCTAGGTAATTGTGTGTCAAGTCCCTCAACTTTGATTTTGTACAATTTGATCCTCAGATTTTGACTTTTCTTTCAATTATCCCTCCAAAAATTGCAACCCAAGGTCCCTAAACTTTCAGCACTTGCACACTTTTGTCCCTAACTTCACCATTTTGTACGCTTTTGATCCATTTTCAGTTCCAAAAGACTTATTCTCATTCCATGGGTGATTTTTGACCTGTAAAAGCAAATGTTATCTAATTGTGAGTAGAATTCCACTCATTTGCTCAATAGTAAACATATTTAAATATTAAATAAGTGTGTAAAAACACATTTATCAAATACCCTCAAACTTAAGTTCTTGCTTGTCCCGAGCATGATTATTTACATCACACTTAAGCAACACATGATAATGGACAACAAATTAGATAGCTTACAAAATATCTACGAGTGTAAAATTGTATAATCAATTCACAAATATGCTTCAAATAATGCTAACAAAAATAATTTAAACTTAATCAATGTTCAATTGGCATGTGTGGGTGTCTATTTTTGTGAGTTTTGAGTGGACCTGGCGATTAGGTTGCGTTTAGATGGTGTTTTATGTTGTGGCAATAGTGTTTGTGTGGTGGCGATTTTGTGGTGGTGGATATGGCGGTTGGGGTGGGTTTTATTTGGCGATGGTTGGGGATTTTAGGTGGCTTCTGTTGGTTGTACAAGTAGAGGTATTGGCCACGATTTTGTTGTAGTGCAGGTAGAGGTGTTGACAGTGGTGATGGCGAACGGTGGTGGTGGTGGTGTTGCGATGTTGGCGAGGGTGGTTGCAAGTGGCGATGGCAGTGGCGGTAGTGTTGGTGGCGCTGAACTAATTATTTAGTTATATATGACCAAGTAATAAATTGTGAGCTTAAAATTTGATAACTTGTGACTAAAATATAATTTGTGCCCAATAAATTTGAAAATCTATAATCTGCAATTTTTTTAGCTTGTGACCAATGAAATAAATTTTGGCCTATAAAATTTTTGATTTGTGACCTTGGAATAATTGTGACCTACAAAAAATTTTATTTGTGACCCCAAAACCAATAATGAACAATGACCTGCATTTTTTTTTTATTTATGACCAATGAAATAAACTATCACCTGTAAAAAATTTGATTTATGACCTCGAAATAATTGTGACCTACAAAATTTTTGATTTGTGACCTCAAAATCGATAATGAATTGTGACCTGCAATTTTTTTGGTTTGTGAGCAATGAAATAAACTGTAGCCTATAAAAAAATTTATTTGTGACCTCGAAATAATTGTGACCTACAAAATTTTTTATTTTTGATCTCAAAATAATCTGTAACTAATTAATTTGACAATATATGACCAATAAAAAATTGTGACCTATAATTATGTATATGTGAACATTAATTGTTTATTTGTCACCTTATTAAATTTAACTAATAAATATTTTTAATTAATCAACTAATACTTGAGTTTTGCATTTTGAAACTTGACACCTAAAAATTGAATTTGTTATACTTAGTCCCTAACTTTTGATTTTTCTTTTTTTTTTTCCCAATATTCAGTTAGAAACATTGGTTTAACTTTTACTCGAAGAAAGTTCTTGCAATTATCATAAGCTCTGACTGGGACCTATCAAGCAGCCATTACATTTTCTCATTCAAAACAGCCACCTACGCTTCCTTATACCTAAACTTCTTCAACGACTTATCTTGCTCGATCTCTTTGGCCTTTTAATCAAGTAATCACCTTGTGCAGGCTTCGTATTTTGCCCTCGATGGAAGTATCTAAAATATGTTGGCTTTAAAATCCTTCTCTAAAAAGGGTGTTCATTGAAAATTATAGAGATTGTGGCAAAGCTTTTGATTGTTATTCAAGACAAGGTAATTGAGCCCGAGTCAACCATGAAGACAGATGTGAAAAGTTAATTCATAGATTCCTATCTGGAATGTGCTAGAGAAAGCTAACTTCAATATGCATCTGATTAGGTTTTTTGGGTTCTGATTTTAGTTTAATTGCATTTAATTGGGTTTCGGGATTTAGTTGAATATATTCATATATCATCAGTTTTTGTAAGATTGGGCAGATTTTGATGTTTTGCTGTAGTTGTATAAAATGGAGCTGAATTCTTTGCAATGGAAAAATCAATTGTGTGCGTGCCAGAAAGAGTGGGTCGGGGAAGAAAATGTAAAGTTTTAAAAAAATGGGTATAAGTTGCAAAACAGTGACAACCTTGGGACTGCAATCTTTTTGGGTTCAAAGAACCTAGTCAAACAAAAATTAGTTTAAAAAGTCTACAAACTATATTTTTTAGATAGAAGGCCTAAAGATATGGAAAATATAATTTGAAAATGACTAAAATGACCTTACATACAAAAAGATATTATCGCCCTAATTCCCATTTCAATTCTCATTTGACCCTAATTAAATTCTACATTCCTTCCATTTGTTCTTAAAAAACCGACTGTAGAGGTATACAATCATTTTCTGTGTCATCATCATTTTTCTCTACTTAATGAAAACATTAACTCTACATTCCCTTTTTCTTTTGAAAACTCATTTGGTTGAAGTGAGTAATAAGATTTTGCAATATTATTGTTGGGCATTTGGAGAAGAAGAAGGTGTTGTAATTTTCAATTTTTTGGGTTACTTTCTTTGCCATTTTTTAAATAATTTCTTCATATTGTTGTATATATGTTTATGATTTTTATTTGTGAACAATGATTTTGAATTTATTTTAACATTAGATTAGAGTTTTGATACGGGTTAGTGGGTTACTTCCTAACCCTTTTATTATTACCCGTCCTAATGTGGTCCCAAATACACATCAAGTTGGCAAGAATTCGTTGTGTGTTAACGGGAAGCCGAAGTTAAGATTCAAGTTCAAATCGAGGCCACAAGTCAGTTCAATCAATTACTCAAGCTATGGAGTATGGAATGTTGAAGATGGCAAGCCAAATGACATATTTGATGAAGGGGTCGAAGGTCGGAACCAAACGAATCAAGGTGTTACAGGCGGTTGGAAATTGGACCAAGATCGTAACCATGCGACTGCATGGTTAAAAAGTCCTTACGACCGCACAGCATATGATAGGGGTTTTATTGGCAAGCAACGAGATCACCATGCGACCGCATCAGATATTACCATGCGGTCGCAATAGCCAAATCCGGGCATAATTTTCTAGTTTCTCGTGAGTCGTTTATTTTGGTTAAACTTCTTTAATTTTGGCAAGTTTCTTTATTCTAGGAGTCTATAATCTCATTTTTTTACCATAGTTTAGGAGTTTATTCCAATTTTAATTAGGTTTTATCTCTTTAGTATAAATAGGATTATTTCATTGTATTTTGAGAAGACTTTTGATCATTGAAAATAGAGATTTTTCTCGTGAAGCTTCGCTTCAAACTTTGTTCTTAGATAGACGATTCAAACTTATCAAGAAAGTAATTTCTTGTGGCGTTCACAAATCAAGGGAGATTTCATAAATTAGGTAATCACGGGGTCAAGATATTCATGTAATTGTCTTGGTTTCTGGTTCGATAATTTATTGGGTTGAACTTACAATTCCGGATTTTGATTTCTACAATCGTGTAATCAAGAGGTCCTTTATAGCGCCGTTCTTGTTGGGTTGCTTGGTTCACTATTTTGAGGTCAGATCCATAAACCTTGGTCATATTGGCATTCTTGGGATCCGAATCAATATCCTGTGGGTTCGATTTCAACCTTACTGATCAGGTCACATCACGTCCTTTGTATCAGTTAGAGTGAAATATAAGTTGGCAAAGGCATGTTTGGTTTTTTTTATTGGTCTACTGTAAAACATATATTTGATTTTCTTCTATACATAATGACTTACACGTCATTTTCTGTAATCCGTAAGGACTTACATATTGTTATCAGTATTGCACAATGTTTGAAATTTGATGAAATTTTTGTATTGAATTACAATTATAGACACCTCAAATATGGTGTGGATATCAATTTACCCAGTTAAATATGAGCAATCAGTTGCAAGTGTATAGAAATGGAAATATGCAGGGAATGGCAAAGGAAAAACAACTCTTATTCTTGTTGTGAAAACTATTCTTACGTGGAATTATATAATAAAGTCAAAGAGGTGTTGAACGTCGATAAAAGAGTGTACAAAATGGAGATTTCAGTTCTTGTCCCTATAATGTCTAAAGCTCTAGCTACTCCGATCATAATTAATTGTGACAACAATATGAAGTGGTTTCTATTTTTTTGTGAAGAAACTTTTCTTTGTGTAACCCTTTCAAATAAAGTTGAAAATCAAGAAGATTTTGGTAATGAAGGATGTTTATTACTACTAGAGGATAGAGGACAAATTGCAAATATGAACAACGAGGAGGAACATGTTCGAACGGACGACAATGGTAATGGAATATTTTTCAGTTGTAATGATTTAAATGCAAGTGAAGATAGTCTTGGAAGAGTAGATGACGACAATAATTTTCCTATAGCAGATGACAATGATGTAGAGTTACCCATGAATGAACCTTTTAGTCAGAATGTAGTGAATGATAATGATGTTGAATGTAGTGGGACATCAATAAGAATTCCAGAAAATGAAGATGTACAAATGAACCAGTTGTTTGCATCAAAATATGAGCTAATATCAAAATTGCAATTGTTGGCTATCACTTCGAATACAAAGTTAAGAAGTCGAATAAGAGCATGTATACAATTGTTTATATTGATAAAAATTGTAAGTGGCGCTTGCGAGCAACGGAGATCACAGAAAGTCCTATTTTGAAGTTCGAAAATATAATGGTCATCACTCTTGCTCAATGAGGGTTCATTGCAGAGACCATGAGCATGCTTCATATATGATCGTTGGAAACCACATCGTCCTTAAATATCAAGATGCTAACTAGTTTACAAACCAAGGGACATCATTAATGACATTTGTCGAAAGTTCGGCATAACTTTAAGCTATACTAAAGCGTATATGGCTAAACATTTTGCTTGTGGACTAATCCGTGGAGAATCCTGTGAGTTATGCAAAATTACTAGCATATTGTCATGTTTGGAGGTACAAAATCTGGGTACGCTGACATTCATTCATTCTACTGATGATCGGTGCTTTAAGTACTTTTTTATGGCATTAGGACCAAGTAACCGTAGATTCCTGAACTCAATGTGAAGGGTAATATTTGTAGATTGTACATTCTTGAAATCGAGAATGAAAGGTACTCTGCTCATAGCAATTTGTCAGGACCGAAATTTTCAATTATTTTCATTAGCATGGGGAGTAGTTGATTTGGAGAATGATGAATCCTGGACTTAGTTCTTTCAAAAGTTGCACTTAATAATAGGTGATACAGACGAATTTGTGATTATATCTGACCGTGCAGCATGTATCAAAAATGGATTTAGAGATATTTTTCAATATGCTCATCATGGTAATTGCACATATCACCTATAAAAGAATTTAAAGACAAATTTTCCACGAAGTAATCTTGCAACTTTATTTAGGCGACTTCGGAGGTTTATAGTATACCGGAATTTAAGTCCAAGATGGCAGCTTTATGCAGTAAAAAGAAAGGTGTCTGGTATGATCCAGAAGTCGAGCCCGACGAAGGCAAGTGCGAGACGAAACCCGTTGATAGTCGATGACGCGATCAAGGGCAAAGCAAGTGAAACAAGCAATGGGATTGCTCGTTCAAGAAACCATTGATGGAACCATGTTTGGGACTCAAAATGGAACAACTTTCATGTTCGGGTTGAAGGTTGAATCAGCTTGGATCAATTTGTTATCAAGCGACGAAACCGGAGGCTGAAAACAAGCATGTGCGACCGTACAGGCAAAACACCATGCGGCCGCACAGTGGCATACCGAAACTTAAATTGGGATTTTGTTAAACCATACAACCGCATGGAAATACACCATGCGGCCGCACAAGCCAAAAATTTGGCTAATTTTCCAATTTTGGCAATTTTCCATATTTTGTTAGATTTTGATTCTTTTCCATATTTTGGAGATTATGCTCGACTTTTACACGATTTTTACCTAGTTTTTAGGTTTAATATAAATAGGAGTTTCCATTCAATTGTTAAAAAACATTTTAACATTATTGATATTGAATTAAAGTGAGGCGTATTGTCTTCTCTTCATCGTTCTTCATTGAACAATTTCGAACTTATCAAGTGTTAACTTATGGCGTTCAAACAATCGGATTTAATTCTTCGATTGCGTGATCAAGGGGTCTTTCAAGCGTCGTTCTTGTTGGGTTTTTTGGTTCAACTTTCTTTTAGGTTAATCCTAAACTTTGGATTAATTTGACTTTCTTGGATTCGTCAATCTCGTTGTGGGTTTCGCAGTCAACATTGGTACGGGGTTCGCATCAGTTGGTATCAAAGTTTTGGCTCCAAATTAATTGAAGGTTATATCTTTTCTTTATTTGTTGAGTCGTTAATTTTGTTTTCTTAGTTTCTTCTTCTATTTTAATTGTTCTTTCTTAGTTCTTCTTCGTCCTTGTTTTCTTTTCATCGTTTCGTTTAGTTGTTGGTAGTTTAATCATCTTCCTTCATCAAGGAGTAAACCAAAAAAAAAAGAGTACAAAAACGAAAAAAAAAAGGTTACTGTACATTTGAGGTACTGTCCATCTCGAAGTATTGTTCACAAAAACAAAAAATATATATATAAAAAAATTGATATCATTGTTTGATTTTGTGTTTTTTTTCTACCAACAACAATTCCTACATTGTGTTTGATTTTTGGGATATTTAATTGGGTTCGAGTCTTTCATTATTCTTTTGAGTCTATTCACATATTCGTGTCAAAACATTCATCTATTCCACTTATTCAATTCCTTTGAGTCTCGTGGTATTTGATTAATATTCGGTTTGTTTGAATTGCTTGTAAAATAATTGATTTAGTTCACTTGGTTCTTTGAAGTGCTTGGAGGGAGACTTTGAGTGGTAAAAGGCTGAGTGGTGAGTTTAATAGAGGGAAAAAGCCATAGTGAGTGTTTTTCAAGTGAAATCTTTGTGAGGCATAAAAAAATTGTGTGGTATGATGTCGGAAAGAGAAGGTTCTAATTCAAGCCGAAACGGTAATGACAACAATGCATCGGAGGACATGATAAGGAGGTTTGAAAGGGTACTTGGTGATGTTAAGGAGAAGGTGGATAGGTAAGGGGAATGGATGGTGCAAATGGGTACTACAATTGCTAATCTTAACCGGGGCCAAGTGGAGATGTCTAATGTTAGGGAGTCGGGTAGGCGTGAATCTAGGAGAGGAAGGCGGGATGAGTATCGTAGTGATGAGGATGATTTTGATGAAAATGACATTGATATGGGTCGAGCGAAGCATAGGGGCAATAGGATGGAAAGACGGGACAAAAATAACTTGGGAGATGAAGTAGATGGAAATTTGGGGAGTATTAAAATGACTATTCCGCAATTTAAGGGGAAAAGCAATCCGGAAACATATTTAGATTGGGAAAGGAAGGTTGATATGATTTTTGAGTACTATAATTATTCGGAGGAGAAAAAGGTAAAATTGGCGGTGCTTGAATTCGTGGATTACGCAATAGCTTGGTGGGATCAAGTACTTACATCACAGAGTAGGGGTCGGGAAAGGCCAATTAGCACTTGGGATGAGTTGAAGATGTTGATAAGGAGGAGGTTTGTTCCGAGTCACTATTATAGAGAAATCCATCAAAAATTGCAAGGTTTGTATCAAGGATTGAAGAGCGTAGAGGATCATCACAAGGAGATGGAAATTCTTATGATTCGGGCTAATGTGGAGGAAGATCGGGAAGCTACCATGGCACCGTTCTTGAATGGGTTAAATTGGGATATTGCAAACGTTGTAGAGTTGCAACATTATGTGAAAATCGAGGACATGTTACATATGGCAATGAAGGTCGAGAGGCAATTGAAGAGGAAGGGGACGTCTAGGCAACTGTTAGGTACTTCGACTCCTAATCCAACATGAAAATCGAAATGGGATGACAACAACAAAAATGGGGCTGCACCTAGAGGTAAAAATGATTGGCAAAAGGGCAAGGATGAAAACGCTAGCAAACCAATATCAAAATCGGAGGCACACCGTCGCGCAATCGGGACATCAAATGTTTTAGGTGTTTGGGAACGGGGCATATTGCTTCTCAATGCCGAAACAAACAGACAATGGTGTTGCGGGATAATGGAGAGATTGTGAGCGATAGTGATGGCGATTTTGATGACATGCTGGCGTTGGAGGGCTTTAATGAAGAAGAAAAAGTTAAAGGGTCAGTTGGGGATCTACTAGTTACAATGCGAGCTCTCACTACTCACGTCAAAGCAGATGACTTGGAGTTGCAAAGGGAGAACATTTTCCACACTCGATGCCATGTCAACAATACGGTATGTAGTGTTATAATTGATGGTGGTAGTTGCACTAATGTAGCTAGCGTATCTCTTGTAGAAAAGTTGGGTTTAACATTGTTGAAACACCCGAGACCTTATAAATTGCAATGGTTGAATGAGAGTGGCGAGGTGAGGGTGAATCGAAGAGTGTTAATTAATTTGTCAATTGGGAGTCATAAGGATGAGTTAGTATGTGATGTGGTGCTAATGCAAGCGGGACATATTTTATTGGGGCGACCATGGCAATACGATAAGAAGGCTATGCATGATGGGTACAAAAATCGATATAGTTTCATTAAGGATGGAAGGACCATTACTCTTGTGTCATTAACATCGACGCAAGTCTATGAAGACCAATTAAAATTGAGAAGTGAGGAAGAGATGAGAGCAAAGGAGTTAGAAAAAATGAGAGCAAATAGTGAGTTGGAGAAAAAGAGAGAAAATATTGAGATAGCCATTAGAGAGAAAAAGATAGAGCAATCACAAAAGAGAAAAGAAAGAGAGTGCCCCGAGACAAGAGAGAAAACACGAGCGAATTTCTTTGCAAAAGAGAGTGATTTGAAGAGGGCGGTCGTTGAGAGAAAAAAGATGATCTTGTTCGTTTATAAGGAATCACTCCTCAATTTTGAGGAAACTAACCCACCCCTCCCTAGTTTGGCTAATTCTTTGTTGCAGGAATTCGACGATGTATTTCTGGAGGATGCACCAATTGGATAGCCGCCTATTCGAGGTATTGAATATCAAATTGACTTCATACCCGGAGCTGTCATTCCAAATCGACCGGCTTATCGAAGTAATCCCGAGGAGACTAAGGAGCTTCAAAGGCAAGTGGAAGAGTTGATGAGCAAAGGATACATGAAGGTAAGCATGAGTCCTTGTGCGGTACCAGTTTTGCTTGTACAAAAAAAGGATGGAACATGGCGAATGTGCGTGGATTGTAGGGCTATCAACAACATAACAGTAAAGTATCGTCACCCTATACCTAGGTTAGATGACATGCTTGATGAATTATATGGTGCTTGCATATTTTCTCAAATTGATTTAAAAAGCGGGTATCATCAAATTCGTATACGGGAGGGTGATGAATGGAAAACGGCTTTTAAAACTAAATATAGTTTATACGAATGGTTGGTTATGCCGTTTGGACTCACAAATGCACCTAGCACTTTTATGCGTTTAATGAATCATGTTTTACGTGCTTTTATAGGAAAATTTGTTGTGATTTATTTTGACGACATCTTAATTTATAGCAAAAACCTAGGAGAGCATTTGGAACATTTAAAATGTGTGCTAATTGTTTTAAGGAAAGAACAATTCTATGCTAATCTTAAGAAATGCACATTTTGTATAGATAGAGTTATATTTCTTGGATTTGTGGTTAGTGCTAATGGGGTAGAAGTAGACGATGAAAAGATAAAGGCTATTAGAGATTGGCCGACACCTAAAAGCATAACGGAAGTCAGGAGTTTTCTTAGTTTGGCTAATTTTTATAGGCGATTTGTGAAGGATTTTAGCACTATCACTGCACCACTCACGAAAGTAGTTAAAAAGAGTGTAGGTTTTCATTGAGGTGATGAACAGGAACTTGCATTTAATACTATTAACGGTAGATTGTGTGAAGCACCTGTTTTGGCATTACCTAACTTTGATAAAATATTCGAGATTGAGTGTGATGCATCAGGAATAGGGATTGAAGCAGTTTTAATGTAGGATCGGAGGCCTATTGCATCCTTTAGCGAGAAATTGAGTGGAGCTGCTTTAAATTATCCTACATATGACAAAGAACTTTATGCACTTGTTCGAGCTTTGGAGACTTGGCAACATTATCTATGGTCGAAGGAGTTCGTAATACACACCGATCATGAGTCACTAAAGCACTTGCGAGGACAAGGTAAATTGAACAAGAGGCATGCACGGTGGATGGAATTCATTGAGACCTTTCCATACGTCATTCGGTATAAACAAGGTAAGGAAAATGTGGTGGCGGATGTGCTGTCGCGAAGGTACGTATTGCTAACTACTTTTGATTCTAAGTTACTTGGGTTTGAACATATTAAGAAATTCTATGAAAAAGATGTTGAATTTTCGGATATTTATTTGTCATGCATAAAAGGGGCGGTTGATAGGTTCTTTAGGCATGAGGGGTATTTATTTCGGGAAAATAGGTTATGTGTTCCTAATTGTTCTATTCGGGAGTTGTTAGTAAGGGAGGCACATAGTGGTGGATTGATGGGACACTTTGGGGTTCAAAAGACTTTAGATGTATTGAAGGAGCATTTTTATTGGCCTAAGATAAAAAGTGATGTTGAGCGAATTTGTAGTCGATGCATAGGTCGTAAAAAGGCTAAATCTAAGGTTTTACCACAAGGTTTGTATGCACCTTTACCTACACCTAGTGAGCCTTGGGTTGATATCTCGATGGACTTTGTTTTGGGTTTACCTAGGACTAAGAGAGGTCGGGATTCTATTTTTGTCATCGTAGGTTCAGTAAAATGGCACATTTTATACCATGTCACAAAACTGACGATGCCACGAACATTGCTGACTTATTCTTTAAAGAGATTGTGCGTTTACATGGGGTTCCTAGAAGCATAGTGTCGGATCGAGATGTCAAATTTTTGAGTCACTTTTGGAGAGTTTTGTGGGGTAAGTTAGGCACTAAGTTACTATTTTCCACAACTTGTCACCCACAAACGGATGGGCAAACCGAGGTAGTGAATAGGACTATGACACAATTGTTACGCACAGTAATCAATAAAAATTTGAAGAGTTGGGAGGAGTGTCTACCATTTGTTGAATTTGCAAACAATCGAGTTGTTCACTCTACTACGTCATATTCTCCATTTGAAATTGTATATAGTTTTAATCCACTAACTCCTTTGGATTTAATTCATTTACCTGTGAATGAATGTGGTAGTTTAGATGGCAAAAAGAAGGCAGAATTGATTAAGTCACTCCATGAAAAGGTAAAAGCGCAAATTGAAAACAAAAGTAATTTGGTTGCGTCGCAGGCGAACAAAGGTAGGAAGCGCGTGACATTCGAGCCAGGAGATTGGGTTTGGGTGCACCTTATGAAACAGCAGTTTCCGGAGCAAAGGAAGTCCAAGTTGCAACCGAAGGGCGATGGTCCATTTCAAGTGATTGAAAAGATAAACGACAATGCTTACAAGTTGGACCTTCCAGGTGAGTACAATGTTTTGACTACTTTTAATGTATCTGATCTCTCTCTATTTGATGCAGGTTCAAATTCGAGGACGAATCCTTTTGAAGAGGGAGGGGAAGGAATGATCCAGGAGTCAAGCCCGACGAAGGCAAATGCGAGACGAGACTCGTTGATAGTCGATGGCGGACCAATGACGTGATCAAGGACAAAGCAAGTGAAATAAGCGATGGGATTGCTCGTTCAAGAAACCACTGATGGAACCATGTTCGGGATTCAAAATGGAGCAACTTTCATGTTCGGGTTGAAGGTCGAATCAACTTGGATCAATTTATTATCAAGCGACGAAACCGAAGGCTGGACCGCACAGGCAAAACACCATGCGGCCGCACAGTGGCATACCGAAACTAAAATTGGGATTTTGTTGAACCATACAACCGCATGGAAATACACCATGCGGCCGCACAAACCAAAAATTTGGCGAATTTTCTAATTTTGGCAATTTTCCATATTTTGTTAGATTTTGATTATTTTCCATATTTTGGAGATTATGCTCGACTTTTGCACGATTTTTACCTAATTTTTAGGTTTAGTATAAATAGGTTTTCCATTCAATTGTTAAAAAAACCTTTTGACATTATTGATATTGAATTAAAGTGAGGCGTATTGTCTTCTCTTCATCGTTCTTCATTGAACAATTCGAACTTATCAAGTGTTAACTTGTGGCGTTCAAACAACCGGATTTAATTCTTGGATTGCATGATCAAGGGGTCTTTCAAGCGTCATTCTTGTTGGTTTTTTTTGTTCGACTTTCTTTTGGGTTAATCCTTAACTTTGGATTAATTTGGCTTTCTTGGGTTCGTCAATCTCGTTGTGGGTTTTGTAGTCAACGTTGCTACGGGGTTCGCATCAGTGTCGAAAAGTATTTATTAGAAGAAGATTTTCATTATTAGGTTAAAGCACATTTTACTGGGATATGTTAAAGTATCATGACTACGAATAATGTGAAATCTCTAAATAGTTTGTTGAAAAATGCTCTGAATTTTCCATAGTTGGTTTAATTGAAGATATTTGAGAGACACTACAAAGGCAGTTTTATGAAAAACATGTTGAAGCGAAAAAATGTGTGACCTACCTCATGCCCCCTTTAGAGAAAAAGATGTGCATGAAAAATAATGAATCAAATGGGTGGAGATAAATCAAGTATTTCCAAAAATTTATCAGGTTGGTGACATTTTAGAACACCACTTTGTGGACTTCAACGAAATGACTTGTCATGTAGGAAATTTGATTTGGGCAATGACCATATGCGAATGCAATTGCTACCGTCAAGTTTAAAGGAGATGGTGGTTATAACCTATGTAGCCACTTTTATACTAATATTTGTCGGAAACAAGCGTATTCTACATTCGTATATCATTTGCCAAATGAGGTCAAATGGCGAATTCTCAAGAATGTGATGGCTAAAGAAGTACTTTTACCATTGGCATGAAGTCGGGTGGATGACTGTCAAAAAAGAGGAAACGAATAGCTGAAGAGACGCGTACGCCTCGTAAATGCAATAGGTACAAGAAAACTGGTCATGTTCGATCCACTTGCACAAGTCAACCAGCTAGCACTAAAATTTAAGGTTGTAATATTATCCTAACTTGTAACTTTATAATTTTGTATTTATTCGAATTACAAGATGATTTATTAAAATGTTTATGTACAATTGAAATGACATTAAAATCATTTTATGTTTTAGTGTTTATTTTTTCCCACATTAATTGCAAACGACTTTCATATAGTTACAGTTGACGTAAATGCACTCAATCTAATGAGGATATACATTTTCTTCCTTCCGAAACAAAGTGTTTAATATCATAGGAGTACGAAGATGCATTGATTCTAATTACAACATTGAAGTCGTTATTGAAGCACAAAACGATATAAATGTCATTCCAATACAAAAAAGTAGAGTAAATAATGTAACTATATTGAAATCATTCTTGTAATAAAAAATGATCTCTGTATCGTTTCAGTATGAAATACACACTACTTTAACTTATTTTGGTAGCGAACTAGAAGTCGTTATGGTTATACATAACAACATATAAATCATTCTAGAACAAAAATGCACTCATTCTAAGAATGACATTGAAGTCGTCCCTGAAACTCAAAATGATATAGATGTCCTTCCAATAAAAAAAGAGCACTGAACAACGTAATGATAATGAAATCATTCCTGTAGCAAAAAACTATTTCTACATCATTCCAATGTAAAATACACATCGTTTAACTTATTTCAGTAACGACATAGGCGTCGTTCTTCAAATCGGGCGCACACCCAGCATACACTAAGGTGCTCACCCACTATAATTGGTTATTCTTGGTACCTCTAATTAGCTGCCCAAGCGCGCACCAACTTTGCAGACTTAGGCGCGAGCCTAGATAACTTTTATGTTCTTTTCAATTGAGTCATCCAAGTCATTGCATCTTAGGTCCTTCATCGACATAGATGTCGTTTCTTGTCATATCAAACGACAATCATGCTGTTGTAGTGTCAAATCCATGAAATAAGCAACGATATTCAAATCGTTCTAGTACAAATTTGATGGGTTTGAACTTGTTTCGGTAAAAATCTACACTAAAACGACATATTTGTCGTTTCTTCTCATATCAAACGACAATAATGTCGTTGTAGTGTCAAACTCATGAAATAACGTAACAATATTAATGTCGTTTTGGTTATTATTTGAACAATAACTCGTTCGAACTCGTAAGTTTCGTAATGAAACGATATAGATTACAATATTTCGTGAGTTTGACGCAACGATGATATCATTATCATTATACATGAAAAGAAATGACATCTGTATCGTTGTAGTTATGATTTTAACTGAAACGTTATGCATATCGTTACGTTATTTCACGGGTTTAACACTACAATGATATTATTGTCGTTTGATATGAGAGGAACGACATGTATGTCGTTCTAGTGAAGATTTTAACTAAAATGAGCTCGAACTCGTCATATTTGTACTAGAACGATATGAATGTCGTTACTTTATTTTGTGGGTTTAACACGACAACTACTTTATTATCATTTGATATGAGAAAAAACGACAAATATGTCGTTCTAGTTAAGATTTTTAATGAAAAGAGTTCGAACTCCTCATATATATACTAGAACGATATGAATATCGTTATGTTATTTTGTGGGTTTGACACTACAACGACATTATTGTCATTCAATATGAGAATAAACGACAAATACATCGTTCTAGTTAAAATTTTTGCTGAAATGAAGTCGAACTCGTCAAATTTGTACTAGAATGTTATGGATGTTGTTACGTTATGTAATGTGTTTAGAGATTGCAACAACATCATTATCATTTTGTAGAAAAGAAACGACATCTATGTCATCTAAGAACCTAAGATACAATGACTTTGATGACTCTATTGAAGAGAACGTGAAAGTCATTCAGGCTCGCGCCTAAGCCTACAAAATTGGAACACATTTGGACAGCTACTAAGAGATACTAAGAATAGCAAATTACAATTGGCGCGCGCCTTAGCTTATGCTGGGCGAGCTCCCGATTTGAAGAATGACTTCTATGTCGTCATGTAGAGTCATAACAACTTCTATGTCGTTACAGAAATAAGTTAAGCAGTGTGTATTTTATACTGAAACGATATCTAAATCGTTTTTTGCTACAGGAACAATTTCAATGTCATTACATTGTGCAATGTACTTCTTTTATTGGAACGACATCTATATCGTTTTGAGTTTCAGGAACGACCTCAATGTCATCTTAGAATGAGTACATTTTTGTACTAGAACGACATTAAATCCTTTATGTATCACAGGAACGACGAGTATATCGTTACATGAATATGCATAATATCACAACCTAACATGTATAATGTGTAGACTTGAAAGTAATGGAAGGCTATGAAAAATATTTACATTGAAATTATATTCATTATCCATGATCATTACACTTTAAAATGCACTAACTAATAGTTAGACAACATCATAAAAATATCGATATCATGAAAATAGCAACTACTCTAGCAAAAAGAAAAAAATAACTGTACAATTTTGCCAAGACATCATAATATAGCAAAACATAATCTACGGCTCGAAGTCCTAAGCCAACAACTATGCAGCTATTTCTTTCGCCATAGTAGTATGTAATCCGATCGAATTGCATGTACATCCATATTCACTTGCAAAAATTCTATATATTTTATAGCAAATACCCCGCAATCAGATTTACAAAAAAATTGTGTAGTTATTGTATTAATTTTCAACAGTTAATATTATAAAGTATTACCAATTACAAAATCAGTCAATCTTACCCATTTATTTGTTGGGGAACATATTTGACATTCACGAATTTGAACTTCTCTATGTTATATTTGTCTTCACTCGTGATAAGAGATTTTATCAACAACGGAATAACCACCTATGAGGCACAAAGTATACTTCCAACGCTACCCTACGAATGTGACCCTTTAAACTATAGAACGTATAAATTGTTCGTTCCTCCAAGTTGATTTGAACTATGAACCAATGGTTGTGGGTCCAGCAAAGAATATACAAATATCTGTAGTCCTTCCAAGGTTTTTCGAGCTCTGAAATAGCCCCTTTCACATAATTGATCAAACTCTTACTAAAATTGAACTCTTTACTAGGTTGCTACTAGCCATGTGCATTGACAACATATTGATAAAGTAAGTATCCAATATGCAACAATCTTGTCAAGATAGGTTGGAAAATTTGGAAGCCCTTCCTCATATCTGGTATAGGGCCTCGCTCATAATCTGCGAAGATAAACTAATTAATACAAACTGAAATCTTGTATAACATTATTGCAAAATTATTAAAGTTGGATAACTTACATTGCCAGTAATCCAACCATCTTCATTCAAAAGGTTCATCAATTTTTTTGTTTGAGCATCATAAAAGCACAAAGGTATAACTTCACTACGCATACAACAAAATTAATACAAAGTTATAGTTATATAATAATATCGTTACTTTAACACGTACTTGCAATTATATGTAATAATATACCCAAAAGATGCAGTTTTCATCCATTTGTAAAGAGCCTCAACCTTCATGGGGCCCACTTCTCGATAAGGATCATATAGATTGATATCCGACAACTTTCTCCTCTTTGTCAAGTCCGTAAAGGGAAAACACAATATACGTGCTTTTCTCTTTGGAAGATACCCTCGTCCTTTCGATGAATCACATTCTACCTCTTTGATTTGTACAATGTCACCTATACGTTCGGAGTACCGACAATTAGAAATCTATTTTTTTTTTTTTCATTTAGATGTAATAACATGAAACTGAACTTCAAATTATTTTTTACATACCTTAATCGAATTTCTTCGCATCCACTTCATGTTTCTCAGGCGTCACAAAATCAGCGATACCTTTCTCCATGTCATGATGCTCCTCCTAAACTATTGTTTCTTTTCCAACATCATCTTCGATCATTTTTTTTTCTTTTTCTTACTCTTCCATATCATTCTCAGATCCAATCTCAGGTTCCTTCTCTCCTCCATTCTTTCCTCTGACCTTCTCTTCGTGGTTAGGGTCCTCCGAGGCTCTTCTACCTTTCTTTCATCTGTAGACACGTCATCAAATCTAGCCTTCTTTTCCAACCCACCCTTCAATTCAGTTCTGGTACATAAGCTATGCTACTAACGGCACCATTAAATGCATTAGTCGCTGAATGGAATCGACCCACCATAACCAATATTACTAACCTGTCAACCATTTTCTCCACCCGATCAAGTCGAGTTGATATGACTGCTTGTCACCTTCCCTCAAGTTTTTCATTTCTATTCTAAATAAATCTACTATGTTCATCTCATGAGAAAATGGTGGTGGTTGAGATGCTCTAGAAGAGTGTTGGTGGAATGCATGATATGGCTCGACATCATGTTTAGCATTGTCTCTTTTGAAATAGCGTGAAGCACTCTCATCTTCTTCAACGATCAGTTTCAACTCTTTCCAATAGGTCTCCTCAAGTTCGGCTTCGGTGGGAATCAATGTAAAATTAACCTCCAACTGCAAATATTAAATCGTGCAAATCATTAGTCATTCACTAAGCTAATTCCACAATTTGTTCCCATTAAACTTAAAAAAGATAATTTTACCTCATTTGACTTCAACATGTTATCAATGGCAGTAGAAGCTAACATTTTCGGCATTTTTCAACTGACCATTCTTGGAATTACATCTGGATATTTCGTAGCGAACTTCATTTCCAAAGTTAGATTTGTTTCGAATGCCCAAATCTATTACAAAACAAACATTATTATCTCAAGACACAAATTGATATATAAAAGAATAATACAAGTCAATTGTATTGTTTGTTCATACCATTATAGCAACAGAAAGTCATGCAATGAATACCAACAACGTGACTCTCATTCGATATCCAAACTTTTCAATTTACCTCCCGTTTCACGTTTGAATTTATTGATCGTGTATTTAAAAGAAAATTTTCCCCATGGATACATCTCGAACCTGTCGAGATCATCCCCAAGTCTAGCCACCATAAATCGATATTGGTATTTTCCTCCGTGGCCCACAGGACGTATGCCAAGATACAATCAATCCCAACTTATACTTGTCACTCTTTCTTTTCTTGCAACTTACAAATGCATTGTAAGCATCTCCCTTCGTAATCTTCTCACCACTTTTCTTAAAATACTCTTTCACAATCTGACGCTCTGCCCCCCAAGGTTTTATCCACGTTGTTATCATCACCCGCATTTAAACCCGTAACTAAAACAAATTCTTCCAACCGAAATTTTGCTCGTTTCTCTCCTATTTTAAACTAAACTTCTTTGTTGTTGGTCTTTATCTTTCACAATAATAATTGATATATAACTTGCGAAGCCAACCTTATATCCTTCAACTTAAGGAGACATCCAAAGTAGATCTTACTAAGCTTGTTTTTGTAATTTATATCGAGCTTCTCATAAACATCTTGCACTATTTGCAATCTGCATCTTGTTGTAATTGTAGCGTCAACTCGAAAAATCTTCTCCATAGCACTACAAATTATAAAATATGTACAAATATTAGAACTGATGGTAGTAAAGCACATAATAACAAATATTAAAACTAGAAATATTAAAACATGTTACCTAGTTCTTCTAGTTTTTCTGTAGTAGAAGAAATGTTGCAGAATATGAAATTTAATAGTAGGTATTATCATTGCTAACAAGAAAGTATATTTTATTTGATATTCACTTATTAGTTGTTCTTAACTGAAGTGCTTTAGAGAACTTGTGTGTACAATTTACTATAAATTGTGCACGCGGTAGCTTCACAGTTAAATGTCTTCACCTTAGTATAGTAATTTGCTCATAAATTCAGCATTTTTCATTTTCTAAATCATTTAAACCTAACATAAAAAGTCATTTTTTTTATTTTAAACATTTGGTAAACTTTGTAGAAATTATTCGATCTTTCGTGGAAAAAATAAAAGAACTCAATGCATTTTGAAAGAGAATTAGAAGAGATGGCTTTAGACTTGAAGGAGAAGAGTTAAATGTCAAAGGAATAATCCATAACCCAAACAAGAATAAAAAACCAAAGAATGATGGAAACAAAAGAATCATTAATCCAAAACTCGTAAAAGAGTTCATGGACGATGCTGTTAAAGAATGATCTGTTCTACAAGCAAGGGCTGGAAACAAATCAAACTTTGAATTATCAAGACAAAATTGAAATTGAGAAGCTCAAACTTTTCATATGCAAGAAAGAAATAGTTAGCTTTAGGGCAAATCACATATATCAAAAAAGAAATAAAAGCAGCTTTATTAAAAGGCAATAAATATTCAAAAATACTAATTTTAGCAAAATTTACGAAATTTACTTACTTATAGACAGATTCTCTATTGTATGGATGAAAACTAGACTTTTGCCAAAAAAATGTAACATAGGATGAAAAATCAAATTTAATGAAGCACATAAACAACCAAAAGAAGAAATGTAGCAAAATGAAATACGTCTTGCAAAAGTTCACCTTAAATAGATATGGAAAAGGGTGTTGAAGGCAGTGGCGGCGACGATTCAATGGTTGCAAAAAATTTACAGCCTTTTAACCCTTTTTCTCCTTCTGACACTCGTAACGCCGCCTTCAAATCCACAGGTAATTCATTTCCTTTATTTTTGCTATGTCTATAGCAAAATGTGATTTTGCTTTTTGGTGTCAACCTAGGTGGGAATGGGATGGCCGCAAGCGGTGGGTTTCCTTTGAAGGGGAAGAGGTGGGAAAGGTTTTCACGTGTAAGTTGAAATGAAAACAAAGAAAATCCCCAATTCTTCTTCTTCAATTCCATTTTACAATATAAGGGTAAAAGGATTCTTTTGATAGTTTTAAATAATTAAAATTTCTTTTGTTTTTCCAATTCCGATCAAAGGCCTTCTAAACAAATTTTTTTGAGTGGTGGCCATTCCAATTCAGTTCCCAATCTTTTTGTTTTATTTAGATACAATGGTATATTCATCTTTTCACAATATTTTATTGAGAAATTGAATGAAAATGATAATTTTTACAATGAGATGTTAAAATAGAGATAAAAATACAAAAATAATAATAATAATAATAATAATAATAATAAATAAAAATGCAACTTTGAGATGTTTTGTAGAGTGAACTCTCCATTCAGAATTTCTGAACATAAACAGATACATTTCCCAAAATACCCTCATTCAAAGAAATGGATAAATCTTCCCTCAGCTAAAATACCCGACGCTGGAGAAAGAATCCTGTAATGTCACACCTTCTAATCCACAATCCAATAATCGCAAAATCATGTTCAAATTCAACCTCCAAAAGATCTACACCGACTATTTCCCCATTCGCGTTTACACCTGTCCTGCACCGGCCGCAGCGTATTATTGTCCCAAACACATGCAATGGGAAGAACAGTGTAATCAAATGTATGGCGAACCCTAGGAGGGTGAAAATGGTGGCGAAGCAAATTAGGAGAGAGCTTTCTGATATGTTACTCACTGATAAGGTTTTGCAATATGCATTTTTGACCGAAGCTGCTTTGGGCGCGGATAGATATCTGTCGTCGCTTACTACTATCGCTGATGTTGAAGTTTCTGCGGATTTGCAGGTTAGATTTGTAATATGAAATTTTTTAGATGCTAATTTTAGTTATGTCTTTGATTATTAGCTAGCTTGCACGGAAACCGGGAAGACCATACCGTGGAAAATTGGTTTTTTGAGTTCTGGAAATGTTTCCTGGAGCTTTCGATAAGTTTTGGTTCCCGAAACATGGCCAGAAAGGAAATGCTAACATTTTAGAAGTTGCGTGCAACCTAGATTATTAGTACTATCGTGTGGTTAGGTTTTGATACATTTATGTTAATATTTAGAAGGCTTCGGTGATTTTGTTGCCATTTGTAGAATTATGGAGGCAAATGATTGAATGTTCGATTGCAGAAGACTTGGCTTTGAGGGAGACGAGTTGAGTTCTAAGTATTTTATTAGAAGTGTAGTGTAGTGTAGTGTAGTGTAGTGTAGAAAATAAAAGTCATTTCCAACATATTTCTAGTAATCTACCATCTCACTGATATGTATTATATTGAATACATAGTATTATGTTCTTATATTAACGGTAAATTCTTAATCTGGAGGCGAAGGGAATCTAACTCTTCTAATAGTGAGTGTGTTAGGCAAGAGGCCTATGAAGTGCTTTTACTATAAGGTCTTTGGTCCGTGAGATATTTATGATACTACATGAGGTGATTAAGAGCATGTATGGGAAGTGTTTATAAATGGTTTAAATTATAAATAGATAAATATGACTAGTGGATAAGCAAGTGGCAATTGTGAATCCTTTGAAATGTATTGATAAAAGGTGACTTGATGTTCATATGCAGATGATAAACATGAGGGAAACATAGGCTAAGTGGGAAAGAAGTACTTGCATGCTAAAGGCACTTCCAATATCAGAATCTTCATAGCAAGATATATTGTTTTTAAGATGTAATTTTCATTGTCCTGGAATAGATCAAATATTATTTGGATCTTACGTGGGAAAAAATTTGTGTGGGAATTGAAGACAAAATTCTGATTCTAAGGCATGAATAATGCACTATCCTCAAGGTTTTACCTTATCCCACTCAGAGGTTGATGATTGTTTAAAGGCAAATAATACTGATCATTCAAAAAAAATCACCAGAAATATATAGGCTCTCTTGTGTATGCTCTGTCACGAATTTGGATATCTCAGCGTCAATGAAAAGTGGGAAGATGGAGAATTTGATGTGTCCCAAACTGCGGCAGAACCTTTTTATAATACCCGATGTGTAACTACTTTAAGTCATCTGCCTGTTAAAGCAAATTTGAATTTAAACAAATTATTATATTAAACCCCGTTTCAAGAGAAGTATCTATTTCAAATATAACAGGAATAAAGAAGTATCTATCTTCAGTATTCAAGAGAAGAATAGTGAAGTAGGTACAATATTTGACATCAAAGTAAAGAAACATAGCGTACATTGTGGCTGGCATTATAATATATGGCACACTAAGAGCACAAAACACGTTGCGTTGTGGGATGTGCATGTGCATTTTATCAAATTTATGTTTGCAATACTTTTTGTTTACATATGCGAGTGACAATATAATTCTTTTATTTTGTTTTGAATTTACCTTTTTTTTACGTATGCTGTCAATGATGACCATCTTATAGGAGTTAAATGTAATTTTTTACCATAAGTTTTAAGTTGACACTCTTCAACATCATAATTGAAGGGTTTTGCCAGTCTCAGGACACATCAAAATATCCACCTGTCCATCTTTCTTCTTCATATGGAAATATCCAAATGCACATTCATTGAGATTGTGTCAAGTGATCTCTTGATTTCCTGGCAATATTCTAGTAATTTTATTGTTTTCCTGGGATGATTTTCCTTCAATAATCCATGGGCAAGTTCTCTAAAAGTAGGGATTTCGTGCCTTGAAATCAAAATTTATTTCCGATTCCTTTCCCACACATTGTCAACATAATGTCTTTTCATTTCATTGGAGATATCAAGGGATTAGCACTGTAGTGTCCCTGTAAGAAGGTTCTTTATGCCTTACATATATATATATGAAATTGAAGGGAAGTTGCATAGAATAGAACTTCTTTATGTTGTTGTAGTATTTGTATCAAAATTCATTCATCTTTTTGTCATTGCCCTTTGTAGGTTGTGAAAGTATATGTATCTGTTTTTGGCGATGAAAGAGGGAAAGAAGTAGCAATGGCTGGGTTGAAGTCAAAAACAAAATATGTTCGGAGTTTGCTGGGGAAACGTATGAAATTGCGGCTCACTCCTGAGATTCGTTTCATAGAAGATGATTCTCTAGAACGAGGAAGCAGGGTCAGAATTTATCTAAAGTTACTTTCATGTTTCATATGCTATACTTCTCTTGGTGCCACTGTGTTACTTAAAGCAGCTTTATCTTGCAATTCCTTTCATGGTCTTTCTTCAAATTTAACTTCTCTCCTCTGGTTACACAATTTGAATGATCTACATTTGTCTTGATTTAACTGGCTAAATTACATTTCTTATTGGGCTTTAAGAGTGAGAAATTGTGCTGACACAATATTATATGATCAGGGTTCTTCATTAATCTATTTTTAAAATGACAGCATGTTGATGCCCATAGCTAAGACTGGCTGCAAAGGCATTTTGCATTTCTGTACAAATGAGTTTTCTTCTTTTATCAAATGGGTTCTGACAATAATTTACACTTCTCTGGCATGATTCTGAAAGATCTCTGAAGCTGGTACTAGGTTATGTGCAAAATCTGAAGTGCTTTTTGTGTCCTCAGAGTATTGAATGAAGAAAAGATCCGTATCAAGTCAGATCTACTTCTATTACATTTTAGATTATAGATTTTGTTAAGGGACGTGGAGGTGGAGGTGAATATATCACTAAGATACAGGGGTGGAGCTAGAAGAAAATAATTTTGGGGGCTAATTTCATAAAATTTTAATTGTGAGGGTAAATTTTGAAAATTATAAGGACTGTTTTGAATCTCTTGAAAAAAACCTTGGGCAAAATAATAACATATTTGAGATTTATTGTGGGGCACTGCCCCCATTGTGAATCCGCCCCTGCTATGATATCTACAGAGTCATCAGCAACTATGATCAAAGTACTAACAGTTTGATTGTTGTATACGTTTGACATTATCTGTTTCTAGAAACCTATAGAGACTTTATCTTCAAAAATTCATCAGTTTTTGCTTCGCCCTCATATCTTTCCCGTGCTTTGATTTTTAGTTTTTCATATTTTCTCAGATGTTATACTGTCTTGTCAATATCTGAAATACAAACTTACACTCAATGTGTCCACTGTGATTGCTAGATTTTCCAAGAAAACTAGAGACTGCTAACCGTTATTGTTTATCATTTTTGTTGCTCCATCATCCTCTCTTTTCCTTGTTTTGAAATTTTGAATTTCTCATACTTGAGCAGATTCACGTATTGTCTCATTCATGAAGTTCATATTTTTCTCCGTTTGTTGTAAAAGCAAATTTTCATTTGCAATATCTCATGTTTTATTTCGGTGTTCCTGGCAAATATAATTAAGCCTCCGTTTGGAAAGAATTTATAAATGGTTTAAATTATAATAGAATTAGAAATTATTGGTGGACAAGTAGATTATATTAATGGATCCATTGGAATGTGTGGTTCAAAAATGAAGTTTGACAAATATATAGACTTGCCAAATGGAGGCTAAGAAGTTTTATGCTGTTATATTGACGATCACTAACTTAGGCAGTTTACATTTATTCAAGCTTTCTCTTCTCTCTCTATCTGCTACACCCACGTACAGTTTCCAGGTGCTTTGAGATTGTCTCTTACTTTGGATTCTGAAAATATCGATGGACTTAATCTCAACCTTGCCTACCTAATACATGTTCTTACTCGTCATCCTTCTCTCCAAGAACCAAAGATTTTGCAAGCTGATTGACATCACACTTTGCTTGATTAACCCATGTGGCTTGTAAATAAACTTCTGCAACCGTCGAAATAATCTTGCACCGAGAATTTACTTGTAACTGTATTTTGAAAAAGCCAACACCTTGGGAAATTTTTATTTAATTAGCTTCTTGTGTAGCATCCAAATTAAATCAGAATCTAGGGGAACGTTTCTTTTCCTTCACTATATGCAGGCCCTGTTTTCTCATATTAACTATATAATAACATACCTTCTCAGGTACATGCAATTTTAGATAGAATAAGGGATGAAAATGATAAGATAGCTCCAGAAGGTCAATCCAAGGATCTGCAGGATTCATCTGCTCGAAGCAACGATGAGTGGGAAGGTGATGACCCTGACCATGAAGGCATCATTTATGTAAAGTAGTTTTGCGTAGATTCTCAGAGTTAGTATGAGTCTGAGATCAAGCATGGGTTTGCTTGTTCACAGGTTAGTCATTTACACATACAAGTTCAGATATAATGGCAAGAGCCTTATTTCATGTTTGTTAGCGGATACATATTTTCATTCCATCACGGTTACGGTCATGTCCTAGTCACTTTGTTAGTAGAAAGTAGGATTAGATCTGGGAATACTTCAGTATTTTCAAAGTAGCGACTATATGCATGAAAGTAAACTCCTATGTTCTTGGGATTGAGAAAGGTTATTGTTTGGGAAGGGAGAGAAAAATTGATGAGGCCTTATTTTTCAGAATGATGAAAAGACGCCTTATGTCAAAATCCCATTATACCATTCTTCCCTATCTCACCTCCCTGTTTTTGTTATCCACCCCTCCCCCATCTGCATAAACTCAGGAGCATAACGAGGATTCTGAGCTCACTTCTCTGTCTCGGTGGTATTCTAAAATGATATCAATGACATGAACTCCAAATGAGATGGACTCCTTCCTGCATGCTAGTGATATTTAAACGCGTTGGCAATCCTTTGGTGGTTTAATGCTTTGATAGCGTGCTTGCAGGGTCGAAGCTTATCATCATTTGATACTATGCCTTCCAACCTGCTTGCGAGATGCAGATTTATCAGAATTCACGTCATATTTGATCCATCCGCAATGGGCATGAAGAAATGTTAGAATAAAGATAGAAGCCAAAAAACTTTGTAAAATGCTCTCTCTCTCTCTCTCTCTCTCTCTCTCTCTCTCTCCCTCCCTCCCTCCCCAAATAGTTACTATCTAGAATCCCTGGAAATAGGTATAATTCATTCAACATCAGTAACATATGTTCCAAGTCTTTTAATGCTATGATAGGCCCCAAAAGGTTTGATTCATCACGGATTGACAAATATTCTTTTATTAACATTGTCAATATAATGAGAAAGCAGCCTTGCTACAGTTTGCTATTAAGTTTGACATTGTTGTGATGTGGGAGCTTTTTATACAGTGATTTTAACAAAATTTTAAACAATAAATGGTACAAATTTTGACACACCTTGGAATGTCAAGCTTGATGGACACAAAAAGTGTACTTTAATTCATGAGAAAATTGACTCAAAGGCACAAGGATAAAATGCTGATTGGTGTCATAATTCTCAACAAAATTGGAGTTACAAATAGAAAATTATGGTCCTGTGCACCAGGCCAGAAGGAAACGCCAATTTTTTTTTCATTTATTATTTCTATCAGACAAGAAAAACATCATAATTTACTTTTTCAATGATGAGTTTTGGCTTCAGCTTTCTTATGAGACTTGGCCTTAGCCTGTAAAAATGACAAAAAATGGTGACGGGTAAGTATGGTCTCCACCATAACATACAAATATCAGCACACAACTAGTTTATAAAGATACGTAAAGGGAAATGAAACTATCTTCAAATATTTGTCTTCAATCGCAAAATACAAGCCATATAAAATCAAATTGCGTTAATACTATTCTGTAAATGAAAAATGAACCAACATCTCTATCAACAGATGCAAACACAAAAAAGCATCATAGTTGTCTTCCTCAAACCAGGTAATGATACCGTAATGTGGGGCGAAGATGACTATTGAAAATAGAGATCCAGGCAAGAGGAATGAGCATTTAAACTTTTTTTTTCCCCCAAAATTTCTTCCGAAGAAAAGAAACAAATGAGAAGCAAAATGATTGAATACGGATTCCAACATCGACATGAAAATGGTCTAGTGAGTACCTTTTAAAAGAGTCTCTTTGCTTATGGAAGTTTAAAATTCTGAGATTGTTTCGTATGATATGAAGAAATAGTGAAACATTTTAAACATGTGCAGTTATTAGTTCATTTATTAAAAATTTTAAACATGTACGGATGTCACATGGCTAAGCATTTTGCAACATTGACAAAAATACATGTAATTATAATCAGAAAGCAACCAACATAATGCTTTGATATAAACGATACACTGTACATACTCATGAACACATTACAAATTGTATGATAAGGGTGTCAAATGACATTATTAGCACTATGCTCATATCTAGCTTTTGAGTCACTATACAATAGTGGTTTTGAAAATGCTTTTTCGAAACAGTTGCAGCATATTAAAAAATGTAGGGATCAAATAGTGACCAAAATATTAATATCAATACATAGCAATTAATTCATAAAAGTAATAACATGACACCAAAAGGAGGTTGTTGCCCCCTCTATGCTAGTTGGAATAAGCTCGTAGATTGAGTCTTGAAGATGAGGTTCTTCTGCAGTCCTCAAGTGGAGAGAAATTTCTATACTTATATTTATCAGGCTTATCAATAAGGTTAAAACAAAAACTATCCTATATGCAGAAGAGGTTAGAATTGAATACTAATTTACCCTGATTGATTTAGATTTTACTTACTAGCATTGCATATTATTCCTTGGTTATTTGAATTTGCATCACTTTTCTAATTGAGCCTTTGTGGCATTTTTTGACCATCTAATTGTAACTCACATCCCTCCCTTTACAAATAGGGTTTTAAAGGGTGAATTCTACCCCAAGGGGAATGTGAAGAAGTGGTTGATACACGTTTGGTAGTGATGCAGGATAGGATTGAACAAAAATGGGGAAGTTAAATTCTTGTTCATATAGTGTCCAATATTGTTGATCACGGCCTACCGAGAGCCTAGATTACCTTTGCAAATTACAAGCTGATTTATCTACTCCTGCTTAATTCAACCAAAAATAGAACAAATTTTCAAAATATTTAATTCTATTATCATTTCTAGACAGAATAATTCAACCCTTACAGGCTAGATCTACAAATCACCAACACCTTCCGTCCTAAGTAAACCTCAAAAACACCAATCAAAGATCTAGAATACAAAATCAAAAATCTCAAAACGCGAAAAACAATTTCATCTCCATTTCCCCAATAAAAAAATAAAAAAGTGAAAAAGGGAAAAAGAAATCAATCGAATTAGAACGAGAGAAATTACCTTAAGAATCTTAAGCTTCATGTTTCCGTAAACAAGTCCGAATGAAAAGGCGGACACCCGAGCCACCTGCAATAAATTGAACATTAAAAAATAATAATAATAATAATATATATATATATAAATGAGATACCAAAGCGAGGGTGCTGGTGCCAGAGTAGGGTCCAGGAGGAGGTGCCATGGTTGAGAGTTGACAGAAATGTTGAGAAAATCTCAGCCTTCAATTTGTTCTGCTAAAACCTCAGTGATCATTCTGTAGCCCTAATTTTATGTGTGTTTGGTTTGGGGTTCTGTTTGGGAGGAGGAATTGCATGATTAGTTCTTTACTTATAAATATATATCCTATTAGTCCTTTATTTTATGTCTTCTCACAATTTGGCACAGTTTCACTTTGGTCCATATATTTACTAAAAGTCTTTTTTTTCCCCCTTTATCAATTATAAAAAGGAATGGTCACTAAACTTAGGCCCATATTTCTTATTAGTCACTAAAGTTTAAAATGTTAAATTTTGATCACTGAACTTAGTTCTATGTGCTCAATTGCTCATCGAAATTTAAAATATCGAGTTTTGACAATTGAATTTTGAAAAATACAATACGTTACTCTCTAATATAGCTGCTAAATTTTGAAAAATATCGAGTTTCAGTGAGTAATGTGTAACTTTTTTCAAAATTTAGTAGTCAAAACTTAACATTTTAAACTTCAATGAATAATCGAAAACATAGACCTAAATTCAGTGATCAAAACTTGAGATTTTAAATTTTAGTAATCAATCAAAGACATAAACCTAAGTCTAATGATCATTCGAACAATTAACTCAGCACACATCAAAAAGTTGGCCTGTGCCACTTCACATTTTAACAAATACTTGAACAGAAACTATTGCTAGAAGCCTACAACAAATGGGGGTGGACAACATTTGGAGTCGAGATTAAGTTGCTACAAACTATACATATTAAGAACAAATACAAAAATGTCTTTTTTTTTTCTTTTTTTCTTTTTTTTTAGTTGGAGTAATCTAATTCTCGTTGTATATGGAAAATCAAGAGAGGGATTGCTAGCAAAGTCAAATGATTCTAAATTACTTGTTTCCCAAAAAAAAAAAAAAAAAATGAAGAGTGCATATATTTTAGGTATTTTTATATATACAAGGTGTCAATTAAGGTACATTTTGAAAATAAGGGTTGTGCTACTTGCACAGAACAAAGCCTATACAGGTCCACACACATGGGGTCCACCTCCCGTGTGAGATGCCCTGAGGACCTGTGCAGGAGCCCTTTTCCTTGAAAGAAAGGCTTCATTTGTACAAGCGTTTCAACGTTCACCTTATGTTTCCTAAAATCTACATCTTAATCATGTTCTCAACATTATTTTCTTTCTTGTCTTATATCACAATCATATAACAACCCCATTCCCTCCCGTCCTCTTATTTGAATTCAACACTTGGTGGTTTCTTGTCGCGTTTTTCGTGACAAATATAATGTTAAATATGACGATTGCATTTAATATTATATTTGTTGTTACGATTTTTTCACACTTTACTGGTGGTATTGTGGAGCTAATTTTGCCCAAATTTAACTTTGGTGGATTGTGATGCTGACTTGCTCAATATTCTTAGTGCATGAACATGACCTTTTTATGCCATGAGTTGTCCAACCGATATACACTTTGACATATTATGTTATTGTGTCTTGCATACAACTTATTATTTTTATACAAGAGCAATACATAAAATAATTGTTAAAATATCTCGTTTCAATTTTACGTATTAAATATATTATGAACGACACGTATCACTCCTACCTTCATGATAGGAGACTTTGGTCCATGTATATGTCATCTAGTTCCCTTGGCACCAAATAGTTGGGAGCTCATTGTCGTAGACAAAAGGCAACTAGTGACTTGAAAGAGGATGATTCTTATCTTTTATATTTATTGGTTGCAAGTGAGAAAGTGCACTAGAATCTCTCTATTGTCAACTATATATATTCCACTCCACACCCACCAACTATCAATGTACTTTTCTACGGTTCACTACTCCCCCGCCAAGTTATTACTTATTATTGTCATATATTCCGTATAAATAAAAATAAACTAATATGACTCGGGCTCTGTTTGTTATCCTTTAAAAAAATAAATTGTTTGTTACAGTAACATTTTCAATCGCACATTATCGAAAAATTACTATTCAAAACTCTATATTTTCTCCCAAAATGGGAGACAAACAAGCTCTCAATAATCATTAAAATAATGTCTTGTTTAATCATACAAGTCAAATGACGTTAAACAAGTAAAAACTAGTTATAATTTATCCACTATATTATTCATCATGCACACGAAAAATAACTTTTGTTGCATCGTTAATGTTTTAACTGTTTTAATAATAATAATAATAATGACTTAAGGATTAACTTGTTATTTGAGATAATAAAACTATAGAAAATTAATGCCTTAAATAGAAAAACGACAACTATCGGTAGTGAGCAAATATAAATAGCATTATTCTTTCAAAGTACTGAAATCGTAAACACTTGTGTACACTTGTAAGGAAACAATATCTAACATGCACTTGTCTAAAATGAATTTGATGTCAATGATGAGATTTGGGTCTATACATTAAGACCGTAATAACTAAAAGAGTTTGTTTGTGAAAGAAAAAGACCTTCATAACAAGAAGTACCGTACCAAAAGTTAAAAATATCAAATAAATTAATAATAATCATGAATATGTGATTAAAGTGAAGTTTAACTATTTCCCAAACATATTTACTAAAATAATTTAACGAGAATATCATTGAGCCGTGCTACTTGTACGGGAAAAATTTATCAAGCTTTATACAGGAGGCACTTGACATTTTTTCATTGAATTTGGTAAAAAATAAATGAATAAATACAATTGTACAGGCTCATCCAACACAACATGCATACATGTCCATCACATGAAAAAAAAGAAAAAAAAATTACTTCCAAGCTATTCTCAATTAAAATTTTAATGAATTTTATAGGATTATAAATTCTAATGAATTTTGTGAATTTGAATAGATTCTTAGAAATTCCATAAGAATCTGATTAAATATAGTGAAATTTCGAATATTTGCTTATATGTATTTTTAAGTTTGAAATTTATTCAAATCTTTTAAAATTCTTCTATTAATAAATTTTTTATAAATCCACTAATTATTGAAAATATCTATATTTTAAAGAATTTCATTAAAATCTAATAAAATTTCAATTAAAGACACCTAAATTTAAAATAATTTTTAAAACCTATCATAATTTCTATTGAGGACGGCCCATCGAATAAAACGTAATTTATTTGAAGCGCATAGACACTACGCAGTCTACGCCACAAGTAGCATTTAAAGGTACCAGAACTAAGCCTCGTACCTTGGCTATTCGTAGCTTTGACTTGGAGCCAAATTTTGCCCACTCTCCTCTTCCTCTCACCACATGGCGGCCACAGCCACCTCCACCCCCACCGTTAAGCCCCCAGTCTTCTTCAGTTCCACCACCAGACTCTGTTCTCTGTCCCCAACATCTCATGATTTCAACAAACTCCTATCCAATCTCCTAAAAACCATCCCAAAGCCCCTCCAAATAACCTACTCCAAGAACCCACTCTCAGACGTCATCAGAGAAACAACAAAAAATTCCGATAACAATTCCCTCAATTTCAATGATGATGACGATAAACCCCGCGAAGAGTGTGGAGTGGTTGGGATTTACGGTGACCCAGAGGCATCCCGGCTTTGCTATTTGGCCCTCCACGCGCTCCAGCATCGCGGTCAGGAGGGCGCCGGAATTGTCTCCGTTCACGATAACGTGCTTCAGTCGGTCACCGGCGTCGGACTTGTATCGGATGTTTTCAGTGAATCGAAAATGGATAAGTTGCCAGGGGATATGGCCATAGGACACGTAAGGTACTCCACTGCTGGATCATCTATGCTTAAAAATGTACAACCTTTCGTTGCGGCTTACAGGTTTGGTTCTGTGGGCGTTGCCCACAATGGGAATTTGGTGAATTACCAGGCGTTGAGGGCGGAATTGGAAGAAAATGGTTCAATTTTCAATACAAGTTCGGATACAGAAGTGGTTCTTCATTTGATTGCAATATCAAAGGCGAGGCCATTTTTATTGAGGATTGTTGAGGCTTGTGAGAAACTTGAAGGCGCTTATTCCATGGTGTTTTTGACAGAGGATAAGCTCGTTGCGGTTCGGGATCCTTTCGGTTTTAGGCCATTGGTTATGGGTAGGAGGAGCAATGGGGCTGTAGTTTTCGCTTCGGAAACTTGTGCATTGGATTTGATCGAGGCTACGTATGAGAGGGAGGTTTATCCGGGTGAGGTTCTTGTGGTGGATAAAGAAGGGGTCCAATCTCTTTGTTTGATGCCTCATCTTGAGCCTAAATCGTGTATTTTCGAGCATATATACTTTGCATTGCCGAATTCCATAGTTTTTGGGAGACCAGTGTATGAGTCGAGGCGTGCTTTTGGCGAAATCTTGGCCATGGAGTCTCCGGTGGATTGTGATGTTGTGATTGCTGTGCCTGATTCAGGAGTTGTGGCTGCATTAGGTTATGCTGCAAAAGCAGGGGTAGCATTTCAGCTAGGATTGATTAGGTCACACTATGTAGGGAGAACATTCATCGAGCCATCGCAGAAGATTAGGGATTTTGGAGTGAAGTTAAAGCTTTCTCCGGTGAGGGCTGTGTTGGAGGGAAAACGAGTGGTGGTGGTGGATGATTCGATTGTTAGGGGAACCACTGCGTCCAAGATTGTTAGATTGATAAAGGAAGCCGGAGCGAAGGAAGTCCATATGAGAATCGCAAGCCCTCCAATCATAGGTTCTTGTTACTATGGTGTGGATACGCCTAGTGCTGAGGAATTAATTTCGAGTAGGATGAGTGTGGAAGAGATCAGGGAGTTCATTGGCTCGGATTCGCTTGCTTTTCTGCGATTCGATAGCTTGAAGAATCTATTGGGCGATGATTCGCCAAACTTTTGTTATGCTTGCTTTTCCGGGAAGTATCCGATCGAGCCAAAGGGTAAAGTGAAAAGGGTTGGTGATTTTCTTGATGATGGATTGAGTGGTAGTTTGGAGTCTATAGATGGAGGATGGATTCAAGGAACTAGGGATCAAAAAGGTGTGGGGGATAGAACCCTAAATTGGAAAGAGGAAATCAATTCCTCCCAAGTAATTTGATGAAACAATGATTGGGGAATTGATCTTACTACAGTATATTGAAATCTATTGTTGAAAGTTAAGGTATGGGAGGCAAGTTGCAGCTCCTACAGCAGTTTTGGTTATGCATTCATGTATTTTCTTGTCTCTCTGGTTTTTTTGTAACAGTTGTACTACCTACACAGGCCATTTGTCTATGCAAATGAGCTTTTTTTCTTTTTGTAATGGTAAAACTGATCAAACATTGGGCTCTGTTTGTAACCTGCATTGTACATGTTCGCCAACTCTTGACGGGAATGGTATATCGTAGCTTGGTTTGGTGCATCTACAATATTATATTACTAGTCTGCGTCTCGTGCGTTGTACGAATTTTGTATTTATTTTAGTTTTATTAGCGTAGAATTTATAGATTGTACAAAAAGTATTTGGAAATAAGAAATGTTTGTTTGATTCTCATCTTTTGATCGACTGTATATTTTATGTCACGATAATTTATTTTTATTCTTATAAATAAGTATAATGAATGTTGTGATTGTATATATGTCGATGATAATTTATTTTGAATTATTTATTGTATTTTTTTGTTTAATATAGATGAAGATATTTTTTTTATTTGATATTGCAAATAAGTTGTAAATTGAATTTTGTAAAATGCTTTTCTTTAACAACTTCAATTCGAGAGGCTATACTTGTAGTTCAAAAATAACACATACAATTGTAAATTGAAAGAGAATATCCACATACAAAAATATTTAAATAGCAAACTCAGGTTCACACGTAAAATAACTTGAAGTGACACTTATTGGATGGCCAACTCCCTTGTTGGTGTAAGAATTAGAACCCCAATAGCAGGTCTATTCTTCGGACGATACAGCAGTCACTCCAAAGTTGGTAGGGCAAAAGAGTTTGAAAAAAAAAATTTAATAAATTTTATTCGAAAGAGAAAAGAATTAAAAAGAAATTTAAATAAACTGATAAAAGAAAAACCAATTATTTATAAAGTAAAATTTTCAATTTTAATTAAATAATATTTATATATTCTTCATTTAATTTTCATAACTTTATTTTATTTTTTACTTCTAAATAATTTTAAACGAATTTTTTTACTTATATAAGTAATTTTTACATATATTAGAAATATTTTTTGTTAATATGTTTATTTTTAAATTTTTTTTTTACTAAAAGTGATTTTTGAAAAATTAAGTTTTATTTGGAAGAGAAAATAATTAAAAAGAAAAAAATAATTGATTTTTTTTAAGAAGAAAACGCATTTGTTAACACATACGTTTAATTTCCATTTAACTATTTTCTACATTTATTTAGATCATTCGATATCTCTACGATATAGTTATCAAAATGAGTTTCGAGAGAATGTAAAACATTTATCAATTCGACTATCGTACAATCGTCGATGAATTTTTAAAGTTAGCTTGTTATTGAAAATTTTAAAATAGTAATAAAATAATTGATTTTTTTAAGAAAAAATAACTTATGCGTATTTTTTAACACATACGTTTAGTGTCCGTTTAACTATTTTTGATATCTATTTAGATCATTCGATATCTCTACGATATAGTTCTCAAAATGTGTTTCGAGATAATGTAAAGCATTTATCGATTCGACTATCGTACAATTGTCGATGAATTTTTAAATTTAGCTAGTTATCGAAAATTTCAAAATATAGTTTGAAAATGCCTATTTGGATGTCCCATAACATTTGCTATGATTGACCGTTTCACGCACCGTTAACGACGTGCCATACTATGTCGCGAGTACTTCAAAAAATATTAAGAATGTAATATTTCAACTTTGTTTGATATCCTGTAATGAACTTGAAAATGAACACAAAAATATAAGTAAAAATAAAAAAATAAAAAATCATTTCTTCTCGTGTGGTCTCCGTGCACTGAGACCTTGGTCTCCTTGCAAGGTCTCCGTGTAAGGAATCCTCTTTTTTTTTTCTTCTTTTTTAAATAAAAGCTAATATCTCTTTATACTATATAAACTAACTATAATGATATATATATATATATAATTTTTTTTAATTTTTAATTTTTTTACAACTTGAAGCAAACTTTTTATTATGTAAAGAAATATACTTAAAACTTTGAATTAATATTTAATCTAAAGTAATATTTAGAAAAATTTAATTTAAAAAATTGAATATTACTAAAAATATTACTATAAAATTAAATATTGTCTGAAATTATTATATATATCCAACTACGATGATAGCAACATTTATGATTTGTACAATCGTCGACGAATTTTTAAAGTTAGCTTATTATCGAAAATTTCGAAATAGTAATAAAATAATTGATTTTTTTAAGAAAAACGACTTATGCGTATTTTTTAACACATACGTTTAATGTCCGTTTAACTATTTTTTATTTTTTTTAAATATTTGTGTTGTTTACATTATAAAATTTTTTTTCAATTTAAAATTCTTTTCTCTTAATAATTCCAAACAGAAACTTAGATTTGAGAAAAAAAAATTGTGTAGTTTTACGTTATAAATAATAGTTTTTTCAATTTAGAATTCTTTTTAAATTTTTTCTTCAAATTTTTTTATTATTAATCAGTATTTTTTAATAGTTTGAAATAAAATTTAATTTTCTAGTAATAATTCAATAAATAAAATGATGAAAAAAAACATATTCACTCCGTGCATGGAGAAAAAAATTTCCGTCATACCACATAATTTTTTTGAGTAAAATGATGCATTGAGAAAATTGTAGCAAAAAAAAAGAATAAATAGTAATAAAATAATTGATTTTTTAAGAAAAATGACCTATACGCATTTTTAACGCATACGTTTAATCTTCGTTTAACTATTTTCGATATTTATTTAGATCATCTGATATCTCTACAATATAGTTCTCAAATGAGTTTCGAGAGAATGTAAAACATTTATCAATTCGACTATCGTACAATCGTCGACGAATTTTTAAAGTTAGCTTGGTATCGAAAATTTCAAAATAATAATAAAATAATTGATTTTTTTAATAAAAACGACTTATGCATATTTTTTAACACATACGTTTAATGTCCGTTAAACTATTTTCGATATCTATTTAGATCATTCGATATCTCTACGATATAGCTCTCAAAATGAGTTTCGAGATAATGTAAAATATTTATCGATTCGACTATCGTACAATCTTCGATAAATTTTTAAAGTTAACTTGTTATCGAAAATTTTAAAATATAGTTTGAAAATGCCTACTTTGATGTCCCAAAATATTTGCTACGATTGACCGTTTCACGCACCGTTAACGACGTACAATACTATACCGCGAGTACTTCAAAACGATATTAAGAATATAATATTTTGACTTCGTTTGATATCCCATAATGAGCCTGAAAATGAACACAAAAATATAAGTAAAAAAAAAAAA
>NC_036241.1:9058251-9059793 GCF_002742605.1 Olea europaea var. sylvestris | reverse complement strand
ATGACAACTGAGGTTGTGTCAATGTAGAAATTCCAAATGGGATATCGCTATTGGACCTTCTGTGTGCCTTACGTGGAAGCACACTCTCCACTGCCCTTGATGCACTTCCTCGTGTGAAAGGTGGGGGAGGCAATAACGAATGTGAATTAGCATCCCTCTCCTCCATCGAAATATCACCGGACACTTGGTCCGCCATTGAAGTGGACAATGATTCCCGATAAGGCAAAGGGCTCAAGGGAGGCAAGGAATCGAGCGAGAAAAATGAAGGTTGTGACAAAGATCGCGAGTGTGACTGCCCTGGACTAGGACTAAAATTCTGCTGACCCTGTTGCGAATTCATGTGACCGGTTACTGGGATCTGCGAGTAAGGCGAATTACGGGGCATTGGCGGATGAGAAGGGGGTATCCCGACCCTCTTACTGCTACTCTCAACACCAAAATTAGGGGAGAATTGTCGCATCTGACCACGAAATTGCAGAACGTTCAACTGGGGTATGTCTAGTTGATTTATTGGAACAGATTGCTGTTGTTTAGCAAGAGAAGATGATGATATGCCAACCGAGGTTTGAAGTCTTTGTATAGAATCACCATTAACTTTCTCAGTATCACCACCCATTTGCTCAAAAACTACTCAAACTCACCACTCCATAAGCCCATTTAATTCAAATTCTGGAATTTTCAGTTCAACCCACCCTCAATTCCAAAACGAACATAAAACACAGATGAAACTAATCTTCAAAACACTAAAACCAAAATGATTCAGAAAAATATGATCTTTACAAAACTAAACAAGTAGATTAACAAATAATCAAACTAAGCATTGAGATTTCAAAAAAGAACAAAAAAAAAAAAAGCACTTTTACCGACTAATTTTTTCAAAGGGGTCGAAGCGTGTCAGCAAGAGTTTATCCCACATTTGGCGGTGAAGTGTCCCTATACAGCGGGGAAGATAACAGCAAAGCTGAAACCAAAATCTCCGCTGGAGTGTTTATCCAAGTGATTTTTACTTTCTCTAAAAGTCACTATTTTCTCTCTATATAGGTGCAAGTATTCCATTAAACCTCTACGCTGCTTAGACACAACTGAAATACGCGTGAATTTAATATGAATTTCAATTTCAATCTCAATCTCAATCTCAATCTCAATTTCAATTTCAATTTGAGTTGAATTTGCATTTCGGATGAATTTGAACTTCATTCCGACCACATTTGGCTATTCCCCGCAACTTATGGAGCAATCTCTGCGTGTTTTTGTCCAGAACTCGTTTTTAAGCGCGTTAAAAGAACTCTCTTGATTTTCTTTGCTTTTTTTGGTAGGTGCTGTACAATTGCCATTCGAAAGATGGGCATAAAACGAAACACACGGACGCAGAAAAATATCTCTACTTTGAATTTCTTTCTTGAATTTGAATAGAGGAAAAAATAGCAGCGCAAGTCCCCAATTTATTGCTCTAATAGCATTTTTTCCTCTATTGTTTTACATAGAATACTTTGGTCCTCAATATTACACTTTTATGTATGACTGAAAAAACTGACCCAATCC
>NC_036241.1:9049255-9058151 GCF_002742605.1 Olea europaea var. sylvestris | reverse complement strand
GGGACTTGAGCTGCAATTTAGGAAATTGCATGTCCCTAGTTGCAATTATGGAAAATGGGTCAATTTGCAAATTTTGAAATAAGGACTTGTTGTGAGATTTGTTAAATTGGAAGGGTTTGCTTATAATTTTAGTCTTGGGTCAAAGTACAATTTTTAAATGAGGTTTTTAAATACAATTTTGAAAAGGTTTTAAAATTGTTTTAAATGGGTTTTGACCTATTTTGACTAAAGTTTTAATTTTGACCTAAATTAAAATCTTATTTAAAAATTGACGACTATTTATATTTTCGTTGAAATATGATTTTAACTTAAATACTAAACTTGACCCTAAGTTGAATTTTATTTTATTTAGGAATGCTACCCTAAATTAAAATATTAATTCAATTTAATTTAGAGTTGGATTCTAATTTAGCATTTAATTAAAATTTGATTTTAATTAATAATTCACTCCGAATATATTCTAGAAGTTAGAATTGGATTCCAATTTGACATTTAATTAAAATTTTATTTTAATAAAATTGTCTTGCCCTTAAATTTTTCTTTAAATTAGAGTTAGACTCTAATTTGATGTTTAATTAAAATTTGATTTTAATTAAACGGGCTTGGACTAAAATCTTGGAATTAGAGTTAGAATCTAATTTTGTTATTTAATTAAAATTTGATTTTAATTAAATTCAACCGCATTAAGTTATAAAATTAGAGTTGGACTCTAATTTGATATTTAATTGAAATATGATTTTAATTAAATAGTCCTACCCTATAATTATGGAATTGAGGTTTGACTTAAATCGATACTTAATTAAAATTTGATTTTAATTAAATATGCCCCATAATTAAATTAATTGATTAATATGATTAATTAATTATTTAATTGTTCTGATCCGTTTGTCTAAAAAAGTTTAGACGACCTTAACAACGAGATATTCAAGTTTTTTGTAAGACAAAAAGGCAATACATCCTATCATAGAAATTCAATATTTTTTTAATGAGATACATTTTTTAAGATTGAAAATGAATTTATTGTACAATGATTTCAAGGTATGAAAATTCGAAAGGAATAAGCGTAACTTATGAACTATGTCATTTTTAGTATTTTTGTAAATTGTTTTATATTTTTTTATCATTAAATCCACGACAAAAAAACTCAAAGTTTGGGGTCGATTAAATTGTGCCGTCTCAAAAAGAATTTCCTGGCTCCGCCCTGCAAACCAGGTTTGAATTATCATGTAGATGTTTTTATAAAATATTTTTCACAAAATTATTTTTGAGTTAAAACTTCTCATTTTGCTCATTAAGAACAATTTTATCAAGTTAATTGGATGAAATAATTGTTTTATTAGTGGGCATTCATAAAGATAGATTACAAAATGTATGAATAGTTCATTTTCCTTTATTTTTCATTATGTAAATGTTTTATAAAAAAAAAATTATATAAATTTTTTTATGGGCTTAAAACTCTTTAAAATTCTTAGTTAAATACTCAACTTAACAAGGTTAATGATAATATAACTCGCCAATTTAGTTTTTGACTAAAAATGAAGATGACAAGAAGATGAAAGTCACTTTTTCACTACACCTTTCCTCAAATCCGAATTTACTTTTATTTTCTCTCAAAATATCTTTTATGTCAAGTTAAACTTTAGGGAATAGCAATAGTGCAAAGAAGAAAGGTTTTTTTATACATTTTGATCCTTTATATTCAAAAAAATCAAGGTACCAAGAGGTGCAAGTGGTTATTTCATTTTTAAGTTATGATATTTCGTTAAAAGTATGAATAAATGGGAACCTCTAAGTATGATGCTTCAACACTACTATAGTTTGAATGATTATTTTTCGACTTTACGTGTTATGATAATTCTATAGTGTTAGAAATCCATCTGTATGTGATGGTATGAATCTATAGTCCGAATTTTTTAATTTGATAACGAAATGTACCGATGATATCTATTGAGTTTCAAACTTATGGGTTAATTTCCTTTCTACAGGTTGATTTGATTTGCTTGGATGTAGATGATGTTAAATGAAGATGCAACATGCTATGGAGAAGCCGATAACTTATTATTTTTATTCGATTGTGAAATGTTTACATATTTTTCTTTACGTAAATAGATTTCTATAAACATCATTTATGACACTATTCTAAGAAGATTTTTATGAGCTATTTATGTTTTAAAATAGTTATATTTTAAGAAATTCACGTACAAGTTAACGTTCATGTCAAAACTGTAAGTGATAAGATTTAGTGTTGTTGTTTTTAAAATTTCAACTTCTGCCCTTGATTTTAAAAATTCGTAACTCAATTGCTATCTGTAGAATTTTGTATGTTATTTTAAGTAAGTTGTGCTGGTTTATCTTCCCATCTGAGTCATTAATGGATTTTGAGAAATATTTTAGTGCCTTATATGTTGTCAAAAGAAGCCAATTTTTGGATATGTCATATTATAAAAAGTTTCCTAACCTTTTTTAATATTTTATGAAATTTCTAGATTGATAACTATGTAAACGAATTTATTTAGAACCCGTCATTTAGTTGGTAAACATATATATGCTATTGTCTATGTAATAAAATATATTTTTTAAAAGGAAAAAAACATAATTCTTAAATTTTATCTTCAGTTTTTCGATAAAAGTATAGTTAATTACTAAGTCTATGGATAAGTTACAATTATTCAAGTGAGAATTTTGTCCATTTGGGCTAGAGGGTTACAACAAATCTCCTCAACATGAAAGCTTTTAATTCACTCCAGGTTTCTATATGTCTCTCATGATTTCTCCTCCTATTTCTCACCAATTGACCCCACCATATTATTACATAATCAGTGAACTCAATTGTTACTAGCTTCACCTTTTTCTCCTCAGAATAGTTAAGGAAATCGAATATCAACTCTAGTTTTTTCTCTCACTTAAAATAAACTTCAAGATCGTTTCTACCTTAAAATGTTTCATCTTAATACTATCTAATATCGATCAACTCAATCTCCATCTCAGCCTCTAGACTCCATCTATACCTTCTTCATGCCTATCAAGACTATTCCTCATCCTACCCACTTTAGCCATCGAGATTTTATCATCCTCATTCTCACTTTCTACTTCGTCCCCATCATCAAATTCAACCCTAGGGATAGGATCACGCCTATCTTGCCTCCTAATATTAGAAACTCTTTTTGGTTGTTCCATTTGTAAGTTTGCAATCA
The DNA here is from genome assembly GCF_002742605.1 of Olea europaea var. sylvestris. Lineage (NCBI taxonomy): Eukaryota > Viridiplantae > Streptophyta > Magnoliopsida > Lamiales > Oleaceae > Olea > Olea europaea. The sequence goes on along the minus strand of NC_036241.1, from coordinate 9,054,957 downwards.
CCATATCTTACCTATTCATTTTCCATAATTTTTCCAAACCCCACATTCATCTGCTCAAATTGTTGTTGCTTGGCTTTAAACATAAAGAATTGATTTTTCTCTTCCCTAGATGTAGAATCTCCCTTGTCAAACATTTTGATAACTAGAACAAGTAACCCCATGTGTTTTACGCTCTCAAGTGTTTCATTCTATGTTGTCTTTTTTCGATTTTAACTCACCACTCTTTCCTTTTTCTCTCTATACTTTCTTTATCAAGTTCTCTAAGGAACTAACTAAACTCAATCAAGAATTGAGTCTTTGTATTGTTCAAATTTGCAAGAACTCAAGAAACGAGAAGGATAACAGATTCCAGAAAGGATTCAAGAAGGAAATATCACAAGAATGAAAACACCACAAGAACTCTAAGAAAAAAATCTTAAAATTGGTTTATGCCCTTTTCACAACAAGATTGATTTTTAATGACAATTTATGTATCAAATGGTAATAAAGATGATATTTCTTGGAAAACAACGGCATAAGAATTCGAAAAATAAAAATTCTTGAAATTGAATTGTGTTTTTCTTGAACTTTTGAAGAATTCTTCAAATTGCTAAGATGATTATGACTTTTTCCTGGCCTTTTTTTTTTTTTTTGCATCTTTTTAATGGAATAAATCAATCACAAAATAAGAAACCAAAAAAATTTGTTTTGGTACATTGAGTTAAAGCACTAAACAATAATTTAATGTTCTTGGTATGATTTTTTACGTAAATAACACAGAATGTGATGAAAACTCAATGAAAAAAAATGCAAGAATTAGAACTGGAAAACAAATAGGACGACAAAAAAATAAATCCTAATTTTAAAACTAAAGTTCTGATACCAACTGAAAAGAACCCAATTGCATGGTATACCTTGAAGCCTATACAAGATTTGATACGAACCAAAGAAAGCTAAAATCAAAATTAAAATATTGACCCATTGATTTCTTGAATCAAGAATCAATATTTGAAGGGTTGAACGCCACAAAGATTGAAGATTTTTTGTAAGTTCAGATAGTTTAATTAATGAAGAAACTCGAAAAATAAAATGAAATTAGGCTATTATTTTGTGATGATCTAGCACCATGAACCAAGCCCATTTAAGAAACGAGCTATGAAAGCTCAACTCATTTATGAAAGCCCAAGCCACAAGTTAATTAAAAATCCAACAACTTAAGAGATTAAGTTTATGTAAATTTTATTACAAAGATTTAATGAATAACGAGTTGCCTCAATGGTCATCTACATGGTACTTCATATAGGCAATCTAAGTTCGAATCACCATGTAGATATTTTTATAAAACTTTTTAAATGAATTATTTTTCATGGCTTAGAAACTATTCAAATTCTTAGTTAAAGATCAAATTTAACAAACTTAATGAATATACAACCCCCATTTAGTTTTTCACTAAAAATGAAGGTTACAAGAAGAGAAATGTTACTTTTTCATTACACCTCTCTTCAAATCTGAATTTACTCTTGTTTTCTTTCAAATATACTTTGCCCCTGTTTGGCCTCCATTTTCTAGAAGTGAAAATGAGTGGAATAGTGTTCTTTTGAAAAAATTGTGGTTGAAAAAGAAGGAATTTTTTTCAATTTACGTGTAATATTATTTTATGGAAGATTGTGTGGTTGAAAATAGGAGAGAGAAAAATGAAATATAATGTAATGAAATTTAATGGGAGCCAAACGGGGGCTTCATGTCAAGTTAAACTTAAGGAATAGCAAGGGTGTAAAGAAGAAAGACTTTTTACACATTTGATTCTTTTAAATCGAAGAAAATTCAAGGTAGGTAGAGGTGCAAGTGTTTATTTCGTTTCCAAATTATGATTTTTGATAAATATTTGAATGAAATAGTACATTCGGGTACAGTGTTTCGGCACTACAACAATTTGAATGATATTCTCCGGCTCTACATGTTGTGATAATGATAGTAGTAATTGGATTTTGTCGAAAATCCATCTACGTGCAACGGTATGAATCTATAATTCGAAATTTCTAATTTGATAACAAAATGCACAGATAATATCTATTAAACTTCAAACTCATGGGTTAATTCCCTTCCTCTAAGTTGAATGGATTTTTCTTGGGGCATGGATGATGGTAAACGATGATATGACATGCCATGGAGAAAGTCGGTGACTTGAAAATTTTAATTAAATCATGAAATGTTTTTTTTTTGGATGTCATATGTGGAACTCTTCTAAGAATATTTCCTTATGAATAAATTAGGTTTGAAAATAGATGTGCCATAAAAATAAATTTACAAATCACCGTTTACAAAAAAATGTTAGCGATTTAAAGTTTCGTTGTCTCTTCAAAAATTTCAATTTCTGTTTCGTTTTTAAAAATTCATAACTCTTTCGTTACTTGACATTTTTATACAAAGCCAATGGCGTTAAATAGACTCATAAGTTAGCTACTAAATAAACTTGGAATCATGTCTATCCAATAACAGTAGAATTTTATATACCACTAAAAGTAAATTGCACGGGCTAATGTTGCTGTTTTTTAGCTTCTGTCTTGACTTCAAAAATTCATAACTCGACTGTTACTCGGAATTTTTGGATGAAACCAATTGGATTTGATAGTCTCATGGATTAGCTATGACTAAATTTGAAATCATGTGGTTTTGATGTCTGTGAAATTTTATATGTCATTTTAAGTGAACTACACTAGTTTACCTTTCAACCGGGTCGTTGCTGGATTTTGAAAAATATTTTAATACACATATGATACTGATGGAAGCTAGTTTTTTACTATATCATATTATAAGGAGCTTCATACTTTACATGAAAATTTGATGAAGTTTCAAGATCGTTAGCTATGCAAACGAAATTACTTTGACAATTACCGTTTGAGATAAAACTAAAACAGCAACATTACTTTTAAAGTTTTGCCAAAAATTTTCATGTCAATAGTTGTTATATGCATGGAACTATTCAAAAAAAAATTGAAAGGACAATACTTGGAGTACATAATGGACACCATAATTCCCAAGTGGCGCCATTATGTTTAAGTAGAATAATCCATTTTGAAGTTGTTTTCTTTTGGTATTGAATTATTTTTTTTTTTAAAAAAAGAACAAAATTCTTGAATTAAATTCTAAGATTTAATCTTTATATCTTTCACTAAAAATATAGTTAATTAATTTACGGCTAAAGTACAGTAAATATAGTGACGTTTCAATCCATGTGGGTCGGGACAATTAAGAATAAGATTGAAAGTGAATCCTCACTTTATAATTAATATCTTAAAATAATATTTTGTGGTGTATTGTTTGTACGATGAATATACCTTATATATTCGAACATAAAAAAAAATCTTAATTTACTTGAAAAATAACTAGTTTTCAAAACAATCTCAAAAACAAATCATATCTATTTCAATTGGACTACCATGCATGTGCATGGTAGGGACGGTTGCACACGCATGGCACAACCATTTTTTTTCTTTTTATCTGGTTTTGTAAACTTAGGTGATGTACACTTAGTGGAGTAATGCCATACATGCGCATGGCTTCCGTTCAAATTATATATCCTATTCAGCATTCAGCAACAAAAAACCACAACATTTAGACACATTTTGGCTCTTATTCTGTTCATGATTCACACATATCAACAAAGAAGATTTAAAATTCAGGCCAACATTCAATGCACTACAAGTGCATTCAACAAAAATCCAAAAAAAAAAAAAATAATAAATAATAATAATAATAATAATAATAAATAAATAAATAAATATATATATATATATATTAAAAACTATCCCTAATTAGATGTTGGTGGTGGTGCACAAATGTACACACACAAATGAAATGTAAAAAATAAAAAATCTAACCCCCAACGAGAAATTAATTTCTCCTAGTTTGCCCACTGCATGCATACTACCCTCAACAAGATGACAAATCGAGATGATAGGAGAATGGGAGAAAGCGAATGGGTGAGAGAGAGATGTAAAGGGTTGAGATTTTAAAAGGAAACTGTGCTTGTGTGTGTGTGTGTCTATTATGTTCTTGCAGGAAGAAGACTCTCTCTCTCTCCCTCTCTCTCTCTCTCTCTCTCGAAGTGGCTTAACTCTTTTACCCTTCTTATTTTAAAATAAAATCAAGTTCAGTTGTGCATTTAATGGTGGGACTAACAGCAGATAGACATAAGGGTAAAAATGCAAAAAAATTAAAAAAAATTGAAATGTGTGGATGTTTTACACACTAAAGGCCAAATGTAGGAACGTTTTGTGCCAATAAGCCAGACAAAAAACCGAATTCTCATACCATTTGACGTAGAACAAAACAAGAATTTCAAGTAAAAACTTTAAAAATACGAATTTCAAAATCTACCAAATTATGAAAAGAATAAACTCATGATTTTATTATTTAAAAGATGATGAAAAATAATGAATTAACCTTTTATTTATAAGGATTTACATAAAAATATAGTTTAACCAAACTAAAATTTGAAAAGAATTCAAATAAAACTAAAGGGAAAATTGTAGCAAAAACTGTAAACCTTTGAAACACTAGCAGACTTTCTCCGAATCTTTTATTTGTTGCAACTGTAACCACTAATCATTCCAAACGTTGTATGTGAGACCCTTTTGGACGGTTTTCATCCAAAATTTCGTCAGTTGATCAAAAAAATTATTTTGACCATATTTCAACAATTTTCAGAGGGGCAAAATGGTAATTTTCCACTAAAATCAAAAATCAAAAAATAAAAGTGGTCTTCTTCTTTCCCAACCCACCCACACTCGAAACATCTCCTACCCTACACCACCCAAAACCATGCCCCAACTCAGACTGCACCAAAATTCCATATTGTCAAGTAATTGGAGTTTCCCATATATAGTCGAACTGAATTTATACACACAAGTAAACGAAGATAAATGTAAATAAATATACACACAAATTTACAGGATATGCAAAACTTACCAATATGAAAATCATTTCCGAGTCTGTGATACTTGACAAAGTGAAGAATACCACTTTCTCTACAATCTAGAAATGAATCGGGAGAAAACTTCTTAGGAGCCTCGATGCTCATTGAAGCAAAAATGCGAGAATTAGGTTTTCAACAGCGAAAATTGGAAGCGGTTGGTGAGTGTCTGGCGGAAGGAAAAGCAAAGAAGAGGATCGGAAAGAACTAAAAGAAGAACAGGAAAGGGTGTGTCGGTAAACGGTGGTGAACGACAGCATTATGGTGACGGCTATCGCCTTGGCATCAGCGAATTGAAGGAAAAAGAAGATTGATGAAGTCAAAAGCTATTAGGAAATAATTGAAACAGCTGACGTCGTTAGTTGAACACGATCTGCTCTAGTCAATTAGCTTCATAGTTCTGGGCCACAGGATTGTTACTGATACCCGAAAGTTATGAGTTTAATTGTAGTATTTATTTTGTTTGACTGCGCTGGGTGGTTGCAAGCGGTTGTGGAAGTAGAGCTGGAGGTGGCAGTGGTCCGATGGATTTTTGGTTTGAGTTGGGAGTGGGTGGGTTGAGGGAAGAAGAAGACCACTTTTATTTTTTGATTTTTGATTTTAATGCAAGTTATCATTTTGTCCCTCTAAAAATTGTTAAAATGTGGTCAAAATAATTTTTTTTGCTCAACTGATGGAATTTTGAACGAAAACCATCCAAAAGGGTCTCACATACAATGTTTGGAAATGTTAAGAGTGACGAATACAA
>NC_036241.1:9034418-9042619 GCF_002742605.1 Olea europaea var. sylvestris | reverse complement strand
CACTAGTTTACCTTTCAACCGGGTCGTTGCTGGATTTTGAAAAATATTTTAATACACATATGATACTGATGGAAGCTAGTTTTTTACTATATCATATTATAAGGAGCTTCATACTTTACATGAAAATTTGATGAAGTTTCAAGATCGTTAGCTATGCAAACGAAATTACTTTGACAATTACCGTTTGAGATAAAACTAAAACAGCAACATTACTTTTAAAGTTTTGCCAAAAATTTTCATGTCAATAGTTGTTACATGCATGGAACTATTAAAAAAAAAATTGAAAGGACAATACTTGGGGTACATAATGGACACCATAATTCCCAAGTGGCGCCATTATGTTTAAGTAGAATAATCCATTTTGAAGTTGTTTTCTTTTGGTATTGAATTATTTTTTTTTTTAAAAAAAGAACAAAATTCTTGAATTAAATTCTAAGATTTAATCTTTATATCTTTCACTAAAAATATAGTTAATTAATTTACGGCTAAAGTACAGTAAATATAGTGACGTTTCAATCCATGTGGGTCGGGACAATTAAGAATAAGATTGAAAGTGAATCCTCACTTTATAATTAATATCTTAAAATAATATTTTGTGGTGTATTGTTTGTACGATGAATATACCTTATATATTCGAACATAAAAAAAAATCTTAATTTACTTGAAAAATAACTAGTTTTCAAAACAATCTCAAAAACAAATCATATCTATTTCAATTGGACTACCATGCATGTGCATGGTAGGGACGGTTGCACACGCATGGCACAACCATTTTTTTTCTTTTTATCTGGTTTTGTAAACTTAGGTGATGTACACTTAGTGGAGTAATGCCATACATGCGCATGGCTTCCGTTCAAATTATATATCCTATTCAGCATTCAGCAACAAAAAACCACAACATTTAGACACATTTTGGCTCTTATTCTGTTCATGATTCACACATATCAACAAAGAAGATTTAAAATTCAGGCCAACATTCAATGCACTACAAGTGCATTCAACAAAAATCCAAAAAAAAAAAAAATAATAAATAATAATAATAATAATAATAATAAATAAATAAATAAATATATATATATATATATTAAAAACTATCCCTAATTAGATGTTGGTGGTGGTGCACAAATGTACACACACAAATGAAATGTAAAAAATAAAAAATCTAACCCCCAACGAGAAATTAATTTCTCCTAGTTTGCCCACTGCATGCATACTACCCTCAACAAGATGACAAATCGAGATGATAGGAGAATGGGAGAAAGCGAATGGGTGAGAGAGAGATGTAAAGGGTTGAGATTTTAAAAGGAAACTGTGCTTGTGTGTGTGTGTGTCTATTATGTTCTTGCAGGAAGAAGACTCTCTCTCTCTCCCTCTCTCTCTCTCTCTCGAAGTGGCTTAACTCTTTTACCCTTCTTATTTTAAAATAAAATCAAGTTCAGTTGTGCATTTAATGGTGGCACTAACAGCAGATAGACATAAGGACATTTTCGACAATGAAACATGGACATAAGGGTAAAAATGCAAAAAAATTAAAAAAATTGAAATGTGTGGATGTTTTACACACTAAAGGCCAAATGGAGGAACGTTTTGTGCCAATAAGCCAGACAAAAAACCGAATTCTCATACCATTTGACGTAGAACAAAACAAGAATTTCAAGTAAAAACTTTAAAAATACGAATTTCAAAATCTACCAAATTATGAAAAGAATAAACTCATGATTTTATTATTTAAAAGATGATGAAAAATAATGAATTAACCTTTTATTTATAAGGGTTTACATAAAAATATAGTTTAACCAAACTAAAATTTGAAAAGAATTCAAATAAAACTAAAGGGAAAATTGTAGCAAAAACTGTAAACCTTTGAAACACTAGCAGACTTTCTCCGAATCTTTTATTTGTTGCAACTGTAACCACTAATCATTCCAAACGTTGTATGTGAGACCCTTTTGGACGGTTTTCATCCAAAATTTCGTCAGTTGATCAAAAAAATTATTTTGACCATATTTCAACAATTTTCAGAGGGGCAAAATGGTAATTTTCCACTAAAATCAAAAATCAAAAAATAAAAGTGGTCTTCTTCTTTCCCAACCCACCCACACTCGAAACATCTCCTACCCTACACCACCCAAAACCATGCCCCAACTCAGACTGCACCAAAATTCCATATTGTCAAGTAATTGGAGTTTCCCATATATAGTCGAACTGAATTTATACACACAAGTAAACGAAGATAAATGTAAATAAATATACACACAAATTTACAGGATATGCAAAACTTACCAATATGAAAATCATTTCCGAGTCTGTGATACTTGACAAAGTGAAGAATACCACTTTCTCTACAATCTAGAAATGAATCGGGAGAAAACTTCTTAGGAGCCTCGATGCTCATTGAAGCAAAAATGCGAGAATTAGGTTTTCAACAGCGAAAATTGGAAGCGGTTGGTGAGTGTCTGACGGAAGGAAAAGCAAAGAAGAGGATCGGAAAGAACTAAAAGAAGAACAGGAAAGGGTGTGTCGATAAACGGTGGTGAACGACAGCATTATGGTGACGGCTATCGCCTTGGCATCAGCGAATTGAAGGAAAAAGAAGATTGATGAAGTCAAAAGCTATTAGGAAATAATTGAAACAGCTGACGTCGTTAGTTGAACACGATCTGCTCTAGTCAATTAGCTTCATAGTTCTGGGCCACAGGATTGTTACTGATACCCGAAAGTTATGAGTTTAATTGTAGTATTTATTTTGTTTGACTGCGCTGGGTGGTTGCAAGCGGTTGTGGAAGTAGAGCTGGAGGTGGCAGTGGTCCGATGGATTTTTGGTTTGAGTTGGGAGTGGGTGGGTTGAGGGAAGAAGAAGACCACTTTTATTTTTTGATTTTTGATTTTAATGCAAGTTATCATTTTGTCCCTCTAAAAATTGTTAAAATGTGGTCAAAATAATTTTTTTTGCTCAACTGATGGAATTTTGAACGAAAACCATCCAAAAGGGTCTCACATACAATGTTTGGAAATGTTAAGAGTGACGAATACTTGAGTTGGGAGTGGGTGGGTTGAGGGAAGAAGAAGACCACTTTTATTTTTTGATTTTTGATTTTAATGCAAGTTATCATTTTGCCCCTCTAAAAATTGTTAAAATGTGGTCAAAATAATTTTTTTTGCTCAACTGATGGAATTTTGAACGAAAACCATCCAAAAGGGTCTCACATACAATGTTTGGAAATGTTAAGAGTGACGAATACAACAAATCAAAGGTTTGGAAAAAGTCTGCTAGTGTTTCAAAGGTTTGGAGCTTCAGCTGCAATTTTACCTAAACTAAATGACAAAAATAGCATTAAGACTTTTAAAGCAATTTTCGAGTACTAAATGAACTCTGATAGCTAAAATCCATAATTTCTACTCGTCCCATTGTTCTCTTTTCGGAATGGTATTATGGGCCCTAGTCGGAGTTCGGATGTTCTATTTGCACTATTACTTTTTTTTCCCATTGTGATTTAATTCTTCTTCAATCCATTCAATAATTTACTCTACATCACATATTATGTGTTACTTTTCAATTAAAAAGTCATATTAGAAATATCAACGAGTTGAGTCAAGCTGAAACTTGAGGTTCTAAACTTGAGCCGAGCTGAGTCGAGTCGAGCCAATTATTTTTTTTAAAATTTAATAAAACATAGGCAGCTATGTGCTGCCTCTAGCTTCATTTTTCTGTTCATTTCATTTTTTCAACGATCGGCTTGTCCCTGGCCGAAAAATGGCCTGTGAAACAAGCCAGCCAGTGTGGCTCATCAAGCCACACAGCTCTAGTAGGGGCTCGGCTAGAGCCTCGAGCTAGGAAGGCTCGAACTTTTTTCGAGCTGAATCATGGGTGGTTCGAGCCAGCGAGTTAAATTGATGCCCTTAGGTCACATCATATAATTTGACTTTTTAACTAAATATTATTGAATAAGCTTACAATGCGCTTATAAGAACCACTTAAACCAATATTTAACTCTCACATTTTCATTTTTCTGTCGTGTTTGATGTGAATTGGGCTATTCATTGAAAATAACATGCTTTTTCACATTTTAATTAAAATGTCATCTACATTATAATTTGACCTTTTTTAAAAAAAAAAAAAACAGAACATGTTTGGCTAATTTTTATTATTATTATTACCTATTTCTTTTTTGTCCTGTCTTGCTATTGGTCCTGCATTTTGAAAGTGATTCATTAATTTTTAAAATTAAAAGATCATACACCATGTAATTGACTTTTCTTTTAATAAAAGAAATCTTTGATTAACAACATGAATCATAAGAACCATTTAAACTGATATTAATTCTTACCTTTAATTTTTTGTTGTGAATCAAGGTTTTTATTTGGAATGACATTTATGTCACTCTTATTAAATGTCATGTAGTATAATTTGATTTTCATTTAATAGAACATTTTGTCTTATATTTTCAAACAAGTCAAAATAATTATTTTGTAAGTATTTGAAAAAAGAAAACTATTTACGACCTTAAAATGAAAAAGTTACACAGAACGACTTTAATTACAAATATCCAACTTTACATGTTGGCTTTAACCTCATTGTACTTTTGATTTGATTTTTCAAAAGGCTCATAATTTTAAGTATATTTGTTTTAAGACCCAATGAGAGAATTCACAAAAAATATTTGACCTCCAACATAAAGTACTAGAAAACTAATCTTCCTCACCCTTGAACACACATTCCAAATTCAAGCAGTTGTGTGAAAAAATACAAATTTCTCTCATTTTTTTTAGTAATTCTGATAAGCTCCATGTTTGTTTTTCTAATAAACATACAAACAATAAAATTAAAATTAGGTTGTTCAATTTTTACATAGCCTTCTATATTTTTTAAAGTGTTCCTGTTCCCAACTCGCCTTCTGCAGTGAAATAAGCGGGAAATCTAATAAGAGGAAAACCCAGAATATGGGAAAACTTAGAAATCCAACAATTTAGATAAATACAGACACAAAGCATAAAGACCGTAGTGAGTTGCGCTAATTTTGAAAGTTTACAAGAAGAGTACTCAAAGAAGATCACCATATTGCCGATTATGAAATTCTGAACATCTTTATGCCAGATTGCTGATACGATTTTATGTAAGGAAGAAAATTAAATGGCTTGACCTTTTCGGTAAGGTCAGTGACAATAAGATTGGACTGTTTTGCGAGTGAGAGAAAGTAACGGAGCGTATCAACATTACGAACCACAGAAGCAATATATGCAACACGACCTTTAACTGAAGGAATAGGATCACCAGAAAATTCCGCATTTTGGGTAGCATTACTCATCACTTTGCATTGACTAGCATCAAACTCACTAACAGCGTCAACTTCTTCAGAAACTGAATTTTCACACCTTAAAAGAACCACCAAAACTCGAACAAGATGTGGAAGGAATGTTGGGTCGTAAACTACATCTGCACCCAAACTGTAGAAAAGAAAGTGAAGAAAGTATAATAACTACTTGAAACAGAAAAGAAGTTCAAAAATATATAAGAGAAAGCAATGGGATCAACATAAGCTACAGATTATTTCATCACTCTTCGTGTAAGAGATGTGAAAGCTTAAATTATTAGGCCGACTATTAGAAATCAATCTGAGAGATTAAATCCTAGCGTTGGAATAGATATCTCAAAACCATGAATCAAGTTATATATATATATTATCACTCAGACCATGCCTAATTGCACACAATGAAGACACTTACATTATGTCGGGCGTGAAGTAACGAAGCTCATCTTCTGATGCAGATTCCCATGGCAAGGAAACACATTGCACCTATATTCAGTATTAGGTCAGCCACAACTCTCATCAACTCATTCCACAATGAATTTTTAGAGTGAGAGAACGTTAACTTCTAGTCAACAAAAAGCATAAAACGTGTACAATCTGTCCGAAACCAATTCAATTCACATCTCTGCACGTAAATATTCATCATAGCAATTATAAAATATAATGATTTTGCTTCAGACATACTTTGAAACTTCAAAAAATCTTATTAATGTGCAAAATGTATTTGTTCAACATTTTATTTTGTAATGATTTAAGAATAAGTTAGCTACCAGTAATTTGAAAGAACGCTCAACTTGTACGTTATATGAAAAAGTTCATAGAATCCAAGTAAAAGGAGCATATTCTTGAAGACGTTAGAAATGTGCACTAGAATTTTAAGTTTCCTAGTTCTTAGACTATCAATCAGGTACTCATAATACGATAAGATGAGCATGTGCACTTCTCTACATGGAGCACGACATATCATGTGGCTGCTTGTTAGAGAACAAGATCACTAAATTCAAAGATACGAGAAGCCATGTGTAACCCAAAACGTTGTCAATGATTGGTCTTGTCACAGTTGTACATGTGATCTAAGCACCTAAGGTACCACGGCTGACCTGGTATGGAGTATTATGTTTTACTGTAGCATAGCTGTCAATCTCTAACCAACTACTTGACTAAGTCCTCAGTAAGCACAGTACCTACACTGACTATGTTTAAAACAAACCAGTAAACCCTTGAACGTTCAGAACTATAAAAAAAGGCTGAGGCTACAAGAAAGGCAAAACTAAGAGCGCAAACCTCAACAATCCTGAGGCTTATGCCATGTGGCGTGAACGGAGAGATAACAAAGCTCTAGCGTATGCTTTGAGGCTTCTCAAAACATGTGCCTTCGGCACTTTTGGAAATAGTGAGTAAGAGTATGAGACGATGAAAAGAAATCAAGCTAAAGAAGTTTTGCAAGTCCAAAAGGGTTTTGGATGGTCCAATATAGTTTGATAGATAGCAGTTCTACAAAGACGGTCAACACTTCAGACAATCAAAGGTCATGTTGAATTAATGTAAAATACAAGAACTACATATCACACCAGAAATATTCTGCCCACCAATTCCTCTCACAGGGCAAATTAGTGTGCCTACCACATTCCTCTCTAACCTCTTCTTCTGTTAGTTCGTGATTTCAAAGAGAATGACGGAGAAAGAAATTTCAGATTCCTACAACTCCTCTATGGATACTGTTGGAGACCTTTTATATATGGGGCTCGTTCTAGTAAACAAAATCTACTATAAACCACAAATGTTTAGAGGTAATTAGTGATATTTTGTAGATTACATTTTTGTATAGGGTGATCATGGATGGATAAACAAGTAAAAAAGGTTATTTTTCACTGTAAATCTGGTCTCACCTTACTGACTCCAAGCACCCAATGATGCATTAGGCCCAAAGGTCTTGACATAATTTGTTTTAACACTTTAATTATTCTAATACCATAAAAAACTAAGCCCTTGTGAAAGTGATTTTTAGAGAATCACTTCCCGCTCAATTTCAATCACACATTCTCTAAAAAAATTATTTTCACATTTTCCTTTAAAATTTACCTACTTATTAATCATACATTCTCTAAAAAGTTCACTTCTCAGAAAATAAATCCCACACAAGCACTAAATCCTATTCCCCAATAAATTTGTGGATGACAACAACGATCATACTAATTATACTATTAATTAGCAAACACATATATCAGACTATCAGTGTCTTTATGCTAAAACAACCATGTGAACAAGCTTCTGAAATTAAACTACATGTACTATAATTGATCTGACATACGCGTGTTATTATTCTCAAAATATCACATCAATGACACAATTTGGGACTCTGCAAAAAACAATGTATATTGGTGTCAAAATCACTCTGAGGAGAGGAAAGCCAAGTATAAAAATTATGAACAGAATATTCACCACAGAACTTACAGCTGCCAGGGAATTATTACACCAATTTCTATCATACAGACTGACTCTTAAAGCAGAACCTCACAGTCATGACAGAGCCTTTAGGTAGATTAACATCACAAACCAAAGGAGCTCGAAAAAACTAAGAAAGAAATTCAAAACATACAGCAGAAATAATTATAAATTTACCGTATTGCAATTCCTATGGTGGTCTAGTAACTGCGTTCCAGTTCTCAGATGGTTTAGTTCCAAGTTAAGCTTCATATTCGCTAAAGTTGACAAGTTCCCATCACTAAGTATAACCTGCAGATTGAGAATCATTGAGAGATAAATATACACTTCTCTAAAAGTAGTACAAAGTATGATTTTCCATACGAGGATACATTCAAAGCCTCTCACTGGGTATAAAGAACCCGCATAATTTTATGATATAAAGAATCTTTGCCTGAATAAATCACA
>NC_036241.1:9023048-9031348 GCF_002742605.1 Olea europaea var. sylvestris | reverse complement strand
ACTGACACATCTTACAAAGTACATCCTTCAACATATTTCGTTTCAGTGTCCAATACTAGTGACAAATTGAATTGAATCACAATATTGTAGTGACGAATTGGCAAGTTTTGCTAGGGTGTTCTCCATAAGTGAAGCGGCACGTCACCCTGATGTGTCAAAAACTAAAGTTCCGGCACTCTTAACAGATTACGGGCAGGTTAAGGTTTAGTCCAAATTTAGTATTGGTTCTTAGAATATAGGGCTATACATGAAAATCCTTGCCACTTGAAGTAGCAGATGTCATGCTTGAGGAAGTCAAAAAAGCTTGCATAAAAAAAGTTAAATCGGTAGGACAAAAAGTGAAAGAATTAGACAACAAGAAATTTTTTGATTGCGAGCATGGAAAATAATTGAAATAGAGTACATATAATTAGGTTTAAAAGATGAGATCATATAAGTTATATGGATCAAGGATATAATTATATTAGGGCTAGACAAAACTCTCAAACTGAACCTGAACCAAACCAAATCGAACAGTTTTTCTTAAATTAAATATCCAAGCGGATATCTGAATGGAGAACCGACGGGTTCGGTTCAGTTCTCGATTCTAGATCAAGAATCGAATCTACCTAATATTTTAAATTAATTTATTTTAAATAAGCCAAATTATTTTATTTTTCTAAATAAATTTGTTAACTAGTTAATTTAATTCGAAACCAAAAATATGATTTTCTTATTTCTAATTTTCAGTTCAAAACCAATTTAATCAAATTGAACTAAATTTTATCCAAATTTGTTTTTCTACCATATCGTCGTTTCTACCATTTTGAAGAAATCGAATTCAACTTCGATAACACCTCTTTTAATTATGAGCTCGCTATCTTCCTCTTCTTTTGATTTTAACAATCAAATCTATGAAAAATTCAGCAAAGAGAGACGCAAAAGACAGATAAGATTGGATTACGTTATTTTGTAAGAGTTAAGATTGAATATATCATTAGTTGAATTAATGTAACTTTGTAAATATTAAAAAATTTAATTATAATACGGAACTTGAGAACCGAATGGAACCAAACCAAACTTGAATGGTTCCATGATTAAATTTGGACCCAACGGTTTCACTTACTAAATACCTGAAAAGTTCGAGTCCGATTCGGTTCTCGTTAGAACCGGACCAAATCCAAATCGGAATCGAACCAGGCCAAACCAAACCGGACTATATCCAACCCTAAATTATATTTATGTACTAGATCTAGGGGTGTCAACGAGCCGAGCCGAGCCGAGCCGGCTCGCGAGCTCAAACTTCCGGCTCGAGCTTTATTGGCTTTTTTTGGCTCGAACCAAGCAAAGCTCAACTAAAAAAAATAATGCTCGACCCGAGCTTTCGGCTCAGGCCTTTCCGAGCCGAGCCATGCTCGTTTTTTTTTCCCAATGGCTGCATCACGACAAACTCCACGGAGCGTGAAAGAGATTCACAATCAAACTCTTCTGTTTTTTTTGTTTATCATTTTTTTATAAATATTTTATTATTTCAGATATTATCTTTAAATAGATGTTTCAGTATAATCAAATTTATTTTTCATTAAAAGTTTGACATGTTCACAATTTTTATAAATAAATAGATTATGAGATCTTAATACACGTCTTTTGTGTGATTGTATAATATTATTGAATAATTTTATCTAAAAGTTTTAAGTTACTATAAAAATACCACTTGTATTTAGTTAAATTTGTCTTCGAAGTTCAATTAGTCAAACATAATTACTTAATTTGACTAATATAATTTGAATTTGAACATAATTAAGGTTAATTTACTTATAAAAAAATATTTAAAATTACTTTACCGTTTCAGAAACAAAACTTAAAGTAGAATATTAGAAAATTATAATATTGCAGCTGCCAACAGGCAGCTTTATACCATTTTTATTTATTTATTTATTTATTTATTTTTCTGTTTATACGGGCCGGCCTGGGCTCGGGCAGACGCCCCGTTTTGGGGCTCGGCCCGAGCCTAGAATCGGTTGCTCCGAGCCACGAGCCAAGTCGGGTTGCGGGCCGCCCGAGCCACCGAGCCTTTTTGACGCCTTTCAGGAGAAGAGTCCATTAGTGTAATTAGAGGATATGCTTTGTAAAAAGAATTAGATAAGGCAAAAAAATTCAACAATTTTAAAATGGCCAGATAGATTCTTGCAATTCCAGGTTAATTTAAGATCTTTGTTTGAGCAATATGGTAAAGGAAAAATTCAGGTTATTTAAAAGTATATGAACATTTAGGCATTTTGGACCAAAATGAAAAAGGTAATACTTTTCTGGAGTTTTGATTGGCATATAATTTGGAGTTATCAAATACGTGCTTACACAGAGAGTTTCACCTAATAATTTTTAGACATGGACAAAAATTTTGCCAAATAGATTCATCCTTATTAGGAGGATGGATAGGTACTTGTGAAGGATTTTAAGGTAATTCGTACAAAAGGCTCAACAATGCAAAGTAGGTTGGTGGTTCTTTAAGTAGAATTAAGGAAGTAAAAGAAGTATCCGGGTCCATGGTACAAGTTGATATGATGTGGGAGTGGAAACCCACCTAATAATGAGCATGGTAGTACAATGAAACGTTCAGATAACATGTTAAGGGAAAAAAATTAAATATATCAACTTTTATGTGTGATAACGGCTTGGAAAAAAGCACAAATTTATACGCAGACACCATAAAAACCAAAGTGACTGCATATAAACAAGATCACTAAAAGATGGAATTATAGTGACAAGTTAATTAAAGATAGACATCATACGTATATTGAAGATATGTGAAAGGCCATTTTCACTGCTATTGTAGCTGCCACAGTAGAGAAGAAACTTCTTCCTCTCTTGAATTAATTCATGTAAGCCTTACAAACTTAAAATCAAGATACTTTGAACAAGTTTTTATCCCTATAAGACCAAATAATTATTTAAAACATGGGATGTAATGCAATTGTGGAAGAATTACCCTGTATCTCCTTCGAGCATGTTGAGAGAACACTGAAGTTTCACCTCCAATTTCCTAGATTTCGAGCAGCTTAAGATTCCAGAAGACTCTGCTCATGAATTTGAGTAATAATACACTCACACATGGGTTTTTACAAAATATAACATTGGGAGGGGGCTGTGGAGCAAGAAAAAATTGTACCATCAGGAAAAAGAAATGAGATTATTTTCAAAACTCTCGAGTTCTCTTTAGCTGCATCATCGCCCTATTTAATAAATAATAAATGTGTAAATAAACAGCAATTCCAATCCACCCTTAGCCCATGTCCCTATTGACAATTTGAACAGGGCAACATACTATAGTAGAAATTGATCGAAATAGTTATTTCCCCTATTATTTGTACCGAATGCTAGATTGGACTAGGCTAAACAATTAAAAGCAATTATAACCGTTTACCCGTAAGGAAGTCATGTAAAAAGCGTACTGCTCGTACAGTTCATCCAAAACTACACAGCCACTCGATTCAATTTCAACAATGAGCTTCTTGAGAAATCTTTTCAAGTAAGGCCCCTGCCATTTCACATCCTGAAAAGGAGTAAAACTATTTAAAAAATCTTTTTTATCTTTCTACCTTTTCAACAATTGATACTTACAGCCTTGCTAATACAGTGACGCCAAATGAAGTTCTGCACTGTTTCAGTAATTGAATCTCCGCCACAATCCCTTGTGTCAAGAGTGATTTTGATTTAGTTAAATGAAAATAGGAAAACAAAATGACATGAGAGGTTTTGGTGGCTGAAATTGACCTGGCAAAGGAGATTACGACATTGGGTGGCTCCATGGCGAGAAATGCAGAGAGCAGGTGGAGGTACGAAGAGTCCAAAACGTCGAGCTCCTTTTCCTTCGCCATAGCCAACAGCCTGCAACTCTGGTATAGATTATAGGCTAAAGAAACGGGGTTAATTTGACTTGAAAAAGTTATTGGGGAGTGAGAAATGATTTATATAAAAAGCCCTTGTTTGAGTCAAGTTCCCCTAAAAATTTGTTCTTTTCAAAATTTAATTTTAATAGCATATTTTTTAATAAAATAATATTATTCACAAATTTAAAATATTTCTTTAATTTTTAACTATATGTTCTCTATTAATTTACTATTTAAAATACATTTTCCCCCCAAAATGAGGCTCACAAACAACGACACAATGTATTGGAAAATCGAATTTAGAAAAATAAAATTTAAAAACATTTTCTCCATATAGGCTCGTAATTTAGCTCAAGTTTCACAACTATTAAACCAAAACTCTTTTTTTTTTCAAACTTATTTTCAATCACACATTTTCATGATAAGTATTCGTTACGTAAATTCAAAACTTTTTATACTTTTAAGGAATACATTTTTCAAAAAAACCATTATTTCAAAACTCATTTTAATAGTTGTTAAACAAGGACTAGTATCATACTTTCTTTCTTTTTTTTCATTTTTTAATATTATAGGTCATCATATTTTAATTGTAACGAAGATTTTCAATATTTGCTCGTTGTTATAATGTTTATTATCATTCATTTATATTTGACGTAATTTGTCTTTTAATGAGGATGGATTTTTTGATTAAAAAGAAATCTATTGAGAGGGTATAAAAAAATTATTTGTCCCTTATATTTTTTAATAAGCAGAAAACAATGAATACAAAAGTTCGACTGAATATTTGCTCTCATTTAAGGCACGCTAATAATTTAGATAAAAACTCTACAAGGGATAAGATATGTTCACTAACTGAGTAATGAGAACATAATAGAACAACATTGAAAATAAGTATAAAAATGAGCAACAATTGAGAATTTAGTTATGATTAAAATGTCTATTCTCAAAAGACACTATTTAAACCCATGTAAAAAGATTTTAATATCTTCGTGTGGAACGTATTAAAATTGATGCCAAAACTTTGTTTAGACTTAGTCTAGACATTCTCATTCTTTTAACTCTTGGAGATAAGAAACTTCTCAAATTTGAAAATTCATTATTATTTGTTTTAAAGTCAGATCTTGGAAGCAAACCAATTTTACTATCAATATTGATGGAGTTATTCTTAATGTTCTTACTCTTCCAATTCAAACAAAAGATCTCGATTTTGATGATCTTTCAAAAGCATTTACATATATTAAATATATTACAAGCTTATGAATATTCAACTTAATATTCGAACCCTGTGCTCATCTCCGAATGAGGAAAGTCTTTTGCTAGAAGTCAACATTTTTCATTCAAATACCATGATTCTTAAAAGGATACTATGGAATCTTTAATCAAGAGGATTTGAATGGAATTTTGAAAATACTCAAAACCTAATTCGTTCTCCTATTAGAACTATTCCTGATCAAATTATTTCATTTCTTGATGGACATGTTAAGGTGATTCTCGATCAAGCCTCTATGTCAAATAATCTCTGAAGGTCCTACTTCTCTAGATATGAAAGTAGATCTTAGAATCTTTTTTTCAATCTGCAAGGTATTCAACTTCTTATGATAAGTAAGTTAAAAGGGGTTGATTTTGCGCCAAATATTCCAAATACTCAATACACTTTCGACAAAAATAATGAATCGGAGCAGCCTGATTCTCCTACTTTATCAAATATGCCACCAAATTAATTTAAACAACTAGAAAGTCAGTGTAATGACTCTTTTACAATTGATAGATAAAATGAATTCAAAATTGATAAAACTCCTTTTGTTAAAAAATTTCGTCACACTTAGAAAAATATTTCAGAAGAAGAAATTGAATCTTTATGAGAAGAATTTTATGATTCTTCCTAAGGCCTTAGTTTTTATGAATGGACATGCATCAAAGTTTTTGGCCAAAAAATTGCTACTAGATCTATTTAAAATACCCTTGTTAATAGGAAAACATGGAAGATTCCGTCCGATCAAAGTTTTCAATTTTAACATCCTCCTATGCCAAGAAATAATTGTTTATCATAGGAACACTGAAATTATTGCATCACCTCTCAAAAAAATTCCTAATGAAAGTCAGAAGATTCTAGCCCTAAAATTAAAGATATCAAAAATATTATATCTCAGAACAATTGTACAAATATTGTTCTTCAATCTGTTTGTTCCAAATTATCTAGAATTGAAATCAATTCTGAATATGAGGCCTCCTCGTCTAAAAAAGATGGGAAGAAATCTCGAGATATCGTTTTCAAATCTATTGATTCAAAACTCACTCCAAAATTCAAAAAGGATTCTTTGTCTGGTGAATCCAATATTCTACAAGAACTTGCAAATCAAATTTCTAAACTTGGAACTTCAAGGAATGTCAATACAATTGACAATCTAGAAGAATTTGAAGCTCAAATTATTGAAGATTAACCATCTCAAATTAATAAATTGAGGAGATAAATTTCAAAACTTCTAAATTATTACTCTCATCCTTTTTATCCGGGATATGTTATATGAGAAAAAGAAGAAACCTCAAGTTTCTTATTCAAGCGATGAAATTGTAGAATGGAATATTAATGGTTTAACAGAGTATCAAAATTCTTCAATTAAGATGGTTGTGTGTTATACAGCTTATACTTGTCGAGATATTATTCCCTGTTGCCACCTTCTGCAATCTAGTTTTTGGTTTCATAGGACAGTTTAAAAGCTAGTGGAATTATCTTACTGCTGAAGATCATAACAAGATTATTCAAGTAACCGATGATCAACATCAAAATGATAGTTTCAATACTCAAACATTTTATTGGAACCCCAAATCTTCTTCAAGATAGAACGTCTAAGATTTTATTAAACCTTAGTTGTCCAAAACTTCATGATTTTCGCCGGTATAAGGATATGTTCTTTTCCAGAGTCTTATTTCTAGAAGATTGCAATTAATCTTTCTGGAAAGAGAGATTTATTTATGAACTTCCTGAACTCTTTGCAGAAAGGGTAAGGAATACTATCGAACTTAAAACATCAAGATANTGGAAAGAGAGATTTATTTATGAACTTCCTGAACTCTTTGCAGAAAGGGTAAGGAATACTATCGAACTTAAAACATCAAGATACTATTCCATATGCTCTCTTGACTTATGGCGAAATTATCAACTTTGTCAATAAAGAAGGATTAGCATTATGTAATAATCTTAAACTCAAAGCAAAATTAAAATTAGAAAGTTCTGAGAGTTATAAACAACTTGGATAATTTTGCGATCAATATGAATTTGAAAAAGTTGCCCCTCCTACAAAATTGAAAAAGAAAAGTTTTTCTTCTTACATAAATAAAAGATCTTTTCCAAAACAATTTCAAAAGTAAAAATCTTTTGAAAACTATCCTCCTCCAAAAAATTAAAAAAGAAAGTCTTTTAGGAGAAGAATTCCTAAAACTTCGAACATTACATGTTGGAAATGTAACCAAACTAGTCACTACTTTAATAAGTGGCCTATGAAGGAAAAATTAATAATCTTCAAATAGATGAACATATTATTAATCTTGAACTTCTCGGTCTACTTTATTCTAGTTCAGGTGAAGAATTTGATTCCGAACTTGAACTTGTTTAACGACATCAAAAAGACTTTGATGTTGAGACAAGCTCAAAATCCTCTAGCTTCACTTCAAGTTAAGGAAAAGAAATTTAGGTTGTAAAACCACAAGTGTTTTTACCAAAGAAGAACTTATTGAAGAAATAATTTAGAAGGTCAAAGATCCTCAATTAAAGAATAAATGTTCTCTTCTTTTGCCAAATACCTCCAAACCTCCGGTTACACAAATTTAATAAGAAGGATGTATTAAATAGGTTTAATACTGGAAATCCCTCTTCAAAATCCTCAAGTTTTGAATTAAGATAAAAAAATTAATAAAATGAAAACTCAAATTGCTTTCATTGAACGTCAAATGAAAGATGTTCATATGGAAATTGTTCTCTAAATAGCCAAAACAATGGAACAAGAATACAATTCTAATCATGACTCTTCCCCTGAAGAAGAAACTTCTCATGCTTCTCAAATTGAAGAAGAAAATGTCAATGTCATTAATCGTATTCAACTTCAAAAATGCTACTGTAATATGACTATTATTGTCAATAAAGAATTCAAATTTACTTTTAGAGTCTTAATTCATTATGCATCCGATCAAAATTGCATTAGATGAGGATTAATCCTTACCAAATATTGTGAAAAAACCAATGAACTCCTTTACGATGCTAGTGGTGAAAAGCTCAATACTCAATATAAACTCTCAAAAGCTCAAATTTGTAACTCAAATATATGTTTTAAAAATATATTTTACTTAGTCAAAGATTTACTCTTAGACCTAGAAGTTATACGTGGAACCCCTTTTATTGTCCAAATCTATTTATTTCACTCTAATTCAAAAAGT
>NC_036241.1:9004000-9022171 GCF_002742605.1 Olea europaea var. sylvestris | reverse complement strand
CTATATATAATCTGGTTTTGCTACAGCTACTTTTATCTCCTAAATGAAACACCTTTTTTTCTCTACCACAAAAGAAAACCTACCTTATTGCCATCTCAAAACTCTCTCTTCTCGACTACCAAAGAAAACCATAGATCACTCTTCTCAAGATTCTCACGTCTTCAAACTCTACAGGTCGAAGGAGAGATCCACCTGGAGCACAACTATGTTTGTGTTGTATATTGTTCAAAAATCAATAATACATATGTAGAATGAAAAACAAAACTTAGAGGCTAGAAAGTGGACCTATGCGACCGTATAGGTCAAAAGAGGCTGTGATCACATAGGTATTTGTAGGGCCTAAAAGCCCCTACTGTATGTTGATATTTGCAGTCACATAGATTTGTTTTATGGGATCACTTAAAACACTTTTTTAGCTTTATGGTTGTTTTTATTTAAAATTCAGGTGGTCTTTCATCTTGTTTAGGCACCACTTAGTGGAGTCTTGTTGAGACCTATAAAATAAGCTATTAACTTCATTACAACACACTTAAAAAATCAATTTTGTGATTGTAATTTCATTTCACAAAAGAATAAAAGATCCTTCCTATCATATTCATATTCTGATTTTGTGTTCTCAAGTTTTGGAAGATTTCACTTGTGCTTAAGTGATTAATTTTTTCAATGCTTAATTAATCGTGCAAACCATTTGCCAATAATCCCTTTAAGTACCAAATTTCAATCCAAGAGGGGGTAAATATTGTTTGAAGACAACGATTACGTAGTCGACCCTTCATCTTCATTTTCATCTTTTATTATTATTCTTGGTTTCTTTACCGATCCCTTTGTGCAAACATTATTTCCCAACAATCTCAAACAATATTTCTGCAATGGAGAATGAAACCACTATGGTGATGATCAAATTGATGAATCAAGATCTCGTTCATTTGGATAGTTTTGATGGCACTAACTTCACAAGATGGCAAGATATTTTACATCCTTGACCCGAAATTGGCATCGTTATCGGAACCAACGAATGGTGAAACCGAAGC
Source organism: Olea europaea var. sylvestris (assembly GCF_002742605.1). Taxonomy (NCBI): domain Eukaryota; kingdom Viridiplantae; phylum Streptophyta; class Magnoliopsida; order Lamiales; family Oleaceae; genus Olea; species Olea europaea. Next base: position 9,021,140 of record NC_036241.1, on the reverse strand, counting down.
CGTAAGAGCCAAAAGCGTCAAGATGATGAACTTATATGTTGTAGCCATATTCTTTCGATCGAAACTAATAAGCTATACACCAACACTTTTTGAGCAAAAGAAAATTAGAATGCCTTGGAAAGCAAGTATAAAGCCGAGAAAGAAGGTACTAAGAAATTATTAATTTCAAAGCATTTGGATTTTACATTTCTTGATAATATTCTCCTCCTTCCCCAAGTACATGAATTTCAGGTCTTTGTCTACAAGTTGAAGGCAATCAAAATTGAGATCCCAAAAACTTTTCAAGTGGAGTAATTATTGCAAAACTCTTAGGAACTTGGAAAGGATATAGAAAGAAAATCTTGCATAGTTTCGAAGATTACTCTTTGGAACAATTACAAAAACATCTTCGGATTGAGGAAGAGTCAAGGATGAGAGATAAGAATGACGATTCTTATGAAAGCACTTCCAAGGCTAAACTGTAGAGAAAATCAAACCTTTAAACAAATCCAACTAGAGAAAGCCTTCAAGAAACTTTAATAAGTCCAAGAAGAAGTTTAAAGGTGGTTGTTTTGTATGTAGAAAACCAGGATATTATACAAAGGAAAATGAAACAACTTCGAAAGGAAAGATGAACTCCATCAAAGAAGACAACATTGTGACCACCATAAGCGAAATTAATGTAGTCCAAGGAAAAGTTTCTGGATGGTGATATGATGCATGTGCAACTGTACATGTATCATATGATGTCTTTGTACAAGACATATTATGAAGTAGATGGAGATCAAGAGATACAAATGAGTAACGAAATCCGCTCGACGGTAGTAAGGAAAGGAAATGAAGAAATCATTTTCACTTCCAGCAAGACCGTTACTTTGACAAATGTGCTACATGTTACTGACATGAATAGGAACTTGGTTAGCGGTAATCTCTTGGGAAGCCGAGTATAAAAAGTGTTTGAGTTCGGTAATCTTATACTATTCCTAAATGGAAAATTTATTGGAAAATGATGGTCTTGTGAAGGAATGATCAAGTTATGTACTATTGACAAAATTATTAATAATAAAGTTAATTTTGCTTATATTGTTGATTCATTTACTTTATGACACGCTAGATTAGGTCATATAGGTAAAAGTACTTTAAAAAGATTGTTAAAATGTGACTTAGCCCCTGTTTGATCCCCATTTTTATAAGAATGCATTTTTTTACTTTTCATTTTCAACCACAAATTCTTATATAAAATAATAATACACGTATTTCAAAAATATTTTCTTACTTTTTAACCACACATTCTCCAATAAATCACTATTCCATAATATATTTTTCCCCAAAAATGGGATCAAACAGGGGCTTAATATTATATAATGAAAATGTTGCATTTAAATTATAAACATGTGTAGAATCTAAGATTACTAAAATACCTTATCAAGGTATAAAAAAAACTTCTAGTAACTAAGAATTAATTCATATGGATATATGTGAGTTAAATGGTATGTCGATTAGAGGCAAAAATAGGCACTTTATTATCTTTATTGATTATTAAACTAGATACACATATGTTTACTTGATAAAACATAAACACGAAGCCTTTGATATGTTTAAAGTATATAAAAATAAAGTTGAAAATCAGCTAAGAAAATAAAACTCTAAGAAGTGATAGATGAGGTGAATATTTTTCTAGTGATTTTAACTTCGTTTGTAAACAACAAGGCAAATTCATCAATGTTTTGTACCTAGGACGCCCGAACAAAATGGTTTGGCTGAAAGGAAAAGTAGAATTTCAATTGAAATAATAAATGCCATCAACTATGCTAAGTTTTCATTTAATTTGTGGGGTGAAGCATTGTTGAGTGCTTGTAGAATACTAAATAGGATCCATCCTATATTTATAATGATTTCTCCTTACTAATTGTGGAAAGGGAGAAAGCATAACATTGGATACTTCAAAGTGTGGGAGTGCCTTACTTATTGTAAGAACACGACCTTAATAGGATCAAGTTGGGTTCAAAAGGCATTAAATGTGTNCTTCAAAGTGTGGGAGTGCCTTACTTATTGTAAGAACACGACCTTAATAGGATCAAGTTGGGTTCAAAAGGCATTAAATGTGTCATTGTTGGATATGCTGACACTAACAAATCAATCATATAGATTATTAAATTTGGGGACCAATGTGATTATTAAATCCTGTGACATAGAGTTCTTTGAAGATTCACTATCTTCGGATAATGAATTAAAAGAAACTTTTAATGAAATCTCAAGTCCTAATGGAACACAAGATGAGACATCTTCTAAAAATGTTAATGAGTCTAGTGAACCTCCAAAAAAAAACTCGAATTGAGAAGTCTTTAGGACCAGATGAAATTGACTCTCAGCTTATTTCCTTTTATTAAGTAAACGAAAATGAGAAAAATGTTGTAGGAACAACTCACTTTTTTCTAAAAGTGGAAATCGATCCAAAATATATTATAAAGAGACTATGGCTTCTCATGATAGCATATTTTGAAAATATGCGACTAAAGATGAAATAGATTCAGTTACGTCAAATAATACATGGGAATTTATTGATATACCACCAGGATCATAAGTCATTGGATGTAAATCAATGTTTAAGAGATAATATGACGTTGATGGTTCTCTTAATACCTTTAAGGCTAGATATGTAGCTAAAAGTTATCGATAAAAGGAAGAATAGATTATTTTGATACTTTTGTACGGGTAGTTAGAATAACATCAATTATGATATTTTTCTCATTGGCTTTGACATATTACTTGCATGTTCATCAAATGGATGTCAAGACGGCATTCTTGAATAGAGATCTCGATGAGGTAATTTATATAAAACAACCCGTAGGTTTTGCTCTACTCGAAAATAAATATAAGGTGTGCAAGTTAGTGAAATCGTTATATGGTTTGAAGCAAGTTCCTAAGAAATGGCATGAAAATTTTGACTTAGCTATCATATCATTTGGTTTTAAACATATTAGGATAGATAAATGTTTGTATTCTAAATTATGTGATGATCATGTGATATTTATTTGTCTATATGTTGATGACATGTTAATTATGAGTAATCACATGAATGGAATAGAAGAAATGAAAAAGGTTTCTATCTTCCACATTCAAAATAAAGAATCTTCGACAAGTGGATATTAATTTGGGTATCAAAGTTACAAGAATTGGTGTGGGTTATAATTTAAGTCAATCATATTATATTGAGAATGTGATAAATAATTCAAACAATTGAAATAAAAGAATTTAGTACCCCTTTTAATCCAAAAATAAAGCTTACGAAAAATGATGGAAAGGCTATTGCTCAATTAGAGTACGCCAGTGTTATATGAAGTCTAGTATACAGTTCAATGCACAAGACCGGACATAGAATTTGCAATTAGTAAACTTAATAAGTTTACTAGTAATCCGAGCAAAGATCATTAGAAAGGCCATTGGTAGAATTCTTGGTTATTTAATTCTAACCAAGAACTTAGGTCTATAATATACTATTTCCAGCTATTTTAGAAGGATTCACCGATGCTAGCTAGATATTTAGCATGGATAAAAGTAAATCTACTTTAGGTCGGGTGTTTACTGTTAGAAGAGGTGCAACTTCTTGAAAATCGAAAAACTAAACATGTATAAAACATATGAGTCTTAGACAGTTATATAAGAAAATTTATCAAGGATGGAATAATTTCGTAAATTATGTTAAATCAATAGAGAATTTAGCGGATCCTTTAATAAACTTCTAAATAGAGATTTAGTAACATCTACTTCGAGTAGGATGTATTGAAACTCTTGAAATAAAAGTTCCACCAATAATAGCAACCCTACCTGTTATTACTGAACAAATAATCCACGGGTTCAAAGGGTAACAATAGTCAATCAATGAGTGGATAGTTCTAGCAATATAAATCCGTGATAATCCTATTTTAATTAAATAATGCTGGATGTTACTGAAATGAGGGTTGACCTTCAAGCTCTTAATGAAGTTTAGTACCAAGTAAAAATATATCTAAAAGTAACAAAGATGCTGAAAGAACTTTACTTAGATGAACTTTGGAAGTTGTGCAACTTCAATAAAGAGTTAAATTTTCTCTTCTAAAAGTTCGTTGAAAAGGATAAGCGTGAGGTCTTATTAACGCTTAGAGAGTTTGACGAACTTGAGAACACATGATACTTGTGTGTGTGTGTTCTTATTGATATTTTCTCATGGAAAAACTAATTCAAAGCTTCAATGCTACCTCTGATTTCGACTTCACTTTGTTTGAGTTACACTATGATTATATTCAAATTGAAAGATATCGAATCCTTATGCATAAGTATTGTATATTCTAAATGTGAGATCTTATTGAATGTTAAACAAGTGGGGTTGTATATTGTTCAAAAATCAATAATAGGTGTGTGGAATGAAAAACAAAACTTAGTGGCCAGAAAATTGGCATATGCGACTGCATAGGCCAAAAGAGGTTGTGGTGCATAGGCATTTGCATAGCCTAAAGGCTGTATGTTGATCTATGCAATCACATAGATTTGTTGTATGTAGAACACTTTTTAGCCATTATAGTCCTTTTTGTTTGAAATTCAAGTGGTCTTTCATCTTGTTTGGGCACCACTTCATGGAGTCTTGTTGAGACCTATAAATAAGTGATTGATGTTCATCACAATATACTTAAAAAATCAATTTGGTGATTATAATTTCGTTCCACAAAAGAATAAAATATTTCTCCCTATCCTATTCATATTCTGATTTTGTGTTCTCAAGTTTTGAAGGATTTCACTTGTGCTTTCTTTTCGAGGTTTGATTAATCCTACAAATCATTTGTCGATAATCTCTTTAAGCACCAAATTTCAATTCGAGAGGGAAAAAATATCATCTGAGGACAATATTACGTGGTCGGACGACCTTCATCTTCATTTTCATCTTCTTGTTATTATTCTTGGATTCTTTTTCAATCCCTTTTTGCGAATGTTATTTTCCAACAGTTTGTTTTCTTAGTCGTTGCTTTTCTGTTGAACGCTTCTTTCTTTCTCCTCTGCTGTCATTTGCCAATGGCAGACGAGATCTATCTCAAGCACTTCCTTTTGCCCTAAAGCTTCATCCAGTGCTTTCATCCTCCTACACCGTGTTTTTATGGTCAAAAACCAATTATATTAGGCAAGTTTTGCTACAAATTTATCACATTCATTTTGTAATTTTGTATTTAGAGCTTTTCAACGTTCTCATTGTTGTTATATTAGTATTAACTTTGATTTAGGTTTTTCGTTTTATAAAATTGAGATCTGATTCTAGGATTTGTATCCCATGAATCATTTTTTAAGATAGTTATACTTAACAACGAAAAAAATATTGTTTGTATTGTCATTAGTTTGAAGAAGTGCCTGTTAAATTTCAGTCAAATCTAAATGTTGTTTGTATTTATTAGTCACCAAATTTAGTTATGGATTTCCAAATTTATGTCATTTCAGGTTTTGATTCTGAGTATCCTCTTTGACTTTGTTTAGTACTAAACTTACAGAAATTAATGTGTTGTACCTTTTTTCTTTTAATTTTTATTGTGACTCAAGTTTATATTTAGTAATATTTCCTTTACTCAACAAAGCCTTGAGTTTTACTAATCTTATGAGTCATGATAGATTGTTCATTTTTAAAGTATTCAAAATTTGTGAAGAATCATCTCATGATGATTCCATTTGCTGAGGGAATATGAGAAATGTCTAGGTACAAATTACTATAACTATACTTAACTATGGTAGAAGGCTGATTTTTGGAGGATGCTAGATGCTTTGAAGGAGAGCTTCATATCTGTAATATTCACTTTCCCTCTTTTTAGGTAGATGAAGAGAGTTTGGTTATTGTCAGAAGCACACACATAGAGGATGAGCTTCTAGATTTTGAAAATTTGTGAGGGGTGTTTCTACAAAGAAATTTATTCTGTAAGTTACTTTCAATTGGAATTCTGGATGTTCCAAGAGAGAGGCTTAAGTATCATACTCTTTCATTAAAAAGATGCTTGCTTAGAAAGAAGTTAAACTGATACGACCAAATTTCCAGACTCACTGACATGGGATTATAGTTTATGTTGGCTAAACTACTTTCCATCAATAAAGCACTTCTCTAAGTTATTTACAACAACAACCCTAAGAGTGCTATTTTAATCTGTCAAGTATCTTGAATGAATCACAAGGAAACTTGGCAGTTAGTAGTGCTTGGATTTTGAACATTCAAATGGCATGTCTCTTCATCGTGAATGATCTTTTCCAGTCTGATTCGAATTTAATAGAGAATTTTCATCCAAGACAAACTACTACTGCTAAAATTTGGAAAATGATGAAAAATTGTTACCGTTAAAGTTCGAGTAAAAAATTTCAAACCCATCCACTTTATTGAAATAGAACCTGATAGATTATTAGACTAATGAATACATGTAAGAGAATCAAAACTTGAGATTGAAGTATTTAATATACCAGATATATTATAGTTGGGCAAGTTTATAGAAATTACCTTTCTTTTGGAATCAGAGCACTCCTAGCCTCGACCCTTTACACAAGTCATCACATGATCATGATTCAACAAGAATGGAGGGATAATTTACCCCATCAAGAAACTCTAAGAAAGTCATAACTTTTGGAGTGCAGGGATCTCCTCAATTAGATTGAACAAAGGAATCTGACTTACAAGTAATATTGATAATTTTGGAATTTGGCATTGGACTCATAAACTGATTGTTTATCGAATCTAACTAGCCTAATGGGATAGTTGCAAAGCTATTGGGAATCGGACCAACAAGTTCGTTGGTTTTAGATTTAAATCATGCAACAACACTGAGTTCCTGATATTATCTAAGATCTTACCTGTAAAATGATTCCCATGGAGCTAAAGATTGGTGAGTGGTCCATTGATGCAACTGTATCAATAGGACCAGTCATGCTATCGCCAAAATGTCCATCGAACTAAAGTATAGTCAACATTTAGTCTCTAAAACTCTATGGAATATCACCACAACTCGATTGAGAAAGAACTTCTAAACCTTTAAATATGTCATATTTCCATGCAAAGAACTAGCTAAATTTCTTTAAGGAAAGGCTTTGCGTTGGTCAAATGGTGCAGGCCATACCTTGGGCATTTCATAAATTGATAGATGATAGTGGTAGACAGAAGCCGAGTATAAATTGAGAATATAAGGGCAAAGTTAGATCCCAAGTTTTGAGAGTTTTTACTGAGAATTGGAGATAGAACAGAAAAACATACGTGTAAGTGCATTATACTTCCAAACAGTATAATTTTGCCACTGGAAGATGAAATCATATCTTTAAAAGTTTTGATACATCATGTTTTTTCAAATAAAGAAGCATATGTTAACAAATTCAGTTTACACATCAAATTTCAATTTTGATACGTTTTTTTTTTATCTTTAAGTTTACACATCAAATTTCTATGCCCCTCAAACAGACACAATGTACCATAAAAGGCTTTTATTTCTTATTCTAGAGGTCGAGGTATTTTGATGCTAAGACGGAGCTAAATGGAGAAAGTGAGACCAAAAAGATGAAAAAAAAGGAGCCTCAAGGTATTTCTGGTTGATTTTGATTCATTTTGGGTAATATTAGATTCTTGTATATGATAGTTATGAATGTATTGATTATTGTATTCTATTCTCTTAGACATTTTTTTTATAGAATAATGTTATTTATAGTCGTTCACTATCGCAGCCGCCCTATGTGGCATACATGTGGCTGTTATTGATTTGATGCATAATACAATAAAAAACGATCACATTAATGCATCAAATCACTCATCGTCATGTGTATGCTATATAGGGTAATTATGATAGTGAGCGACTGACTGCAAATGACTCATTTTTAGTACCTGTAGGTGAATGTTATTTTGATAAAGTTTTTTGTGATTTAAATGCAAGTATTTACTTGATGCCACTCTTTGGTTTCAAGAAACTAGGTTTGAGGAGCTTAAAGCACCTACAGTGACACTAAAACTAGCTGATCGGTCTATCATGCACCAAGAGGAATCATTGAAGATGTTGTGGTGAAAGTGGAAAAATTCATCTTTCTAGCTAATTTTCTTATTCTTGACATAGAGGAAGATAGGGACATTCCATTTATATTGGGTCGACCATTTCTAGTTACTGCAAGAGCTCTAATTGATGTGCTGAAAATTAAATAATTATGAGGCTAGCTAAAGAGTAGGTCGCATTTAATGTATTCAAAACCATGAAATACCCTATTGAGTCGGATAGTTGCTTTCAGATCGATGATTAACAGGGAGTTCATGAAACCTTCCAATTGCATAGTCCATCTGATCCATATGAGGTGTACATTGTACATTCTCATTCTACTCACTCTAACCACAGTGAGATTGAGATATGTGCAAGCATTTTCCACCTCATCTCCATTATGCATACTTGGGAAAATCTTCTGCATTTTTTTATCATTATCGCAAACTCAATCAGTGAACTTGATGAATAGAGATTGCTGCGGGTGCTTAAAGAAAATAAGACAGTTATTGGGCGGCCTATTGCCCTATACTTTGCATGCATAAAATTCTTATAGAGGATAATTTTCAATGCAGTAAAAAAATTAGAGGATACTTAATCCAAATATAAAAGAGGTAGTCAGAACAATATTTTTCCAAGCTACTGTAGCATGCTTTATCGACAAACCCAGAACACTAACTAGTGTGATCCATGCATCCTTATTTCTTGAAATCTCCCATCTTCTCCAATAGAAACTTGTTTATTGGTTTCGTTAGTATATAAATCGTTTTTACTTAGTTTGATCTTAAAATTTTATTACTTCAAGTTTGAATAAAAAATCACATCCTTAGATTGGGAGTCAAATTGATTTGTTTATTTTGGGTTGAAATTACATATTTGTGTTGAAATACTTCACGTGTAAGTGTTTAATGAATGAAATCTGATTTAGATGAAGTTTGGCATACTTTGGGTTCGTTGGGACCAATACGGGGAGAGGTCGATCAATGGTGATGAATACTTGTTGATGACCAAAAAAATTTGTCGTTTTACTACTCGCAACACTCTAGGTTGTTTGTTATGTCAAAACTTGCTAAATAAATGAAAAGCACGATGTCAATACTTTGGCTTTTCTTGGAACCGAGCATAAAAGTACTTAAGTTTTAAATGCCCCTAGACTAGCACGCTAAAATTGTCATAGAGCCTCCTCTTTTTGTTTATGGCTCCTGTAGATTGTACAAGTATTTATTTATTTATTTATTTTTGAAAGAGATTGTTTCAAAGCTTTGCGATTCAATTTATTAATTATAGTGTAGCCACTAGCTTTGATGTCATTAAGTTGTAATATGGCTTGTGTGCATATGTTGTAAATTTTGTAAAAGGGGACAGAATATATTTATTAATAAAATTGGGTTCTACTTTTTGTTTCCACCTATTTCTTGTGGTTGTACGTCATTTAGAAGTCAGTTTTGAATTTAAAGGTGCCCATTATTTTACTTAGTTTCAATACAATGTAAAGCCAAAGTATGCAAGTGATGTTACAAGTAATTGAACGACCTATTGTTAATGTAATTGATTTATTACATTCATTTTAATCAGGTTCTAATTATTTTGTAAGGATTATATAATCTACCTTGATATCGAAGTTAAACTATTGGTTGGTCCTTTTTCAATTTTTTATAAGCTGCCAATATAACATTTGCTAAATACTGAATTGTTTTACCAAAAAAAAAAATAATAATAAAATAAATTGATTTTTCAAAAGTATCACACACTTACCTTTCGTAAATGTGACACGTATGTCCTCAACTTACCATGTACTCATGTCTCAACTATGAGTTAAATGGTCATGTGACACTCGCATTATCAATATTACTTTTCCTCGAAATTATGAAACCCTGAAAGTATGAAACCGTTTGCAAAGAGCTGGATAAGCTATTAAAAAATTTAATTCGAGAAGCATTATACCTGAAATGCATAAAAAATCCTATTCTGGTACAGGAAATCAATGGAACTAGTATGTATAAACTTTATTGATCTAAATAAGGCACGGTCGAAATGCACCGCTTGAATAAACTGGATGGTAGATGCTACGGACGACTATAAATTATTGAGCTTTATTGACACCTATTCATGATACAACTAGATCCCCACGTATGAGGGTGACTAGTAACATATATGATTCATTAGAAATTGTGGTCTATATTATCACAAGATGATATCGTTTGAATGAGAAAATGCTAGAGTCACCTATCAAAGGTCGGTAAATACAATGTTTGCTAAACATATCAGCAAAACCATGGAAGTTAACATACACAGCATGCTTGTAGAAAGCACACAAGCCTTAGATCATGTCCAACATTTTACAAAATGTTCATTATACTATAAAGTTTATCGAATGAGGTGAGACCATTTGATGTGATGTTTTAAAACTTTTTGTACATATAACTAAAAGGGTAAAAATCCTCTTCTTCCCTAAACTTAAATGGCTCAATTTCTTCTCTCATTTCCTTTGGCTCAAGGCTGTCGTCGATGCTAAAATCCTCAATTTTTGTCCAGGCTTGAAGCCAAATAATCGTTAATCAATCCACTGTCAACAAAGAGCACCATTAATCTTTTAAGGTTTTTCTTTTTATTTCCTTTTGCATATGTTGTTCTTTTCTCTTTGATTTTTCAAATTTAAGGGTATTTTTTCTATTCTTCACAATTTTTGCTCTGGTTTGGTATAATATGCCTCATTTTTTCTATTTTTATTGTCTATTTTTCTAGATCTACGAAAATGTTAACATTATGGTTTATATAAGTTATATATGAATTCATTTCTTCTAGTTATGTCTTTTACTTTTATTTCATGTAAATAATGGTTATTGATCATTATTAGACCAATTGAGTTTGGTTTAATTTTTGAGTTTGTAAAATGGGCCAAGATTGAACTGGGTATATCCTGGTCAATATGCGCAAATAAGCTTGGTTATGTGTGTCTTTAAATGATTATATTCAAGGTTATTTGAATGTTGTTTTAAGTGTTGGATTATTTTATTTTTATTCTTGAAAATGTCTTTGCATTTACATATAAAACTTATGGCCGAGTATATGAAAAGTGGTATTATATGAGTATAACACATATCATGTTTGTCATTACTTAACCCTCTATGTCATATGATTGTGAAATGTAAATGTCATTCCCGACAGTAACGAAATCATCTGTCGAGATGAATTGTTGTTCTCAATAGTTAGGCTCTGAAAATCTCAACAGTTGACCCACTTATCTCGACAATTGGTTCTAGAAGTCAAGTTTTGTTAACTTTCTCTTCTATGTGTGATTTTAGGGGTTGAAATATATAACATATCATCTGAGCATCATTATTACTTCATGAAATATAAACATAATAGTTATGAATCTATCTATAGATATAAACTGTCATTCTAGTTAGAGAAGTCACCGACCCAAAAGGTGCTTGCCTGGAATACCGGAGGGTCCATTGTCTAGCTAGGTAAATGATGGGATTGGTATGTGTAATCACTTTAATTTAAAAACGCATTTGTCCAACTATTTGAAGTTCTTATCTTTATGATTTTAAAAGTGGTTGTTTCGTATGAAGGTACCGACCTGAAAGTTGGTAGCCCAAACTACCGAAGGTTCCATTGACTAGTAGGGTAAAGGAAGCAATTGGTATGTGTTACTACTTTCAGATTTAAAAAACAATTGCTTAAATGTTTTGATTTCTTAACCTTGGCATTTGAAACTTGATTATTTCGTATGAAGGTGTCGATTCGGAAGGTACATGATCGGACCATCACGAAGTTCCTTTGCTTGACGGTAAGTTCCGTAATAGGGTAGTTATACAGTATCAAATTCTTATGTTTTATGTTAAATATGTTTAGTTGAAGACAAATATATCATTTCGATGTTATACTTCAAATCTTGTTAGAATCTATTATTTTCTTCCATTATTAAATTTTGGTAGGTAGTACTACGTAAATCACTTTTGATGTACCATTGGCATCAACTATTCCCATTCAAGGTAATGATGACGTTAACACAAATATGCAACAATCGACATGTGTTCGAGTGCTTGCTGCATCAATTAGGACTCCATTTACAAGGGAGAGATAGAAAGTCAATCGACGTTAAATTAAACAACATATTAGATATATTGTAGAAGTTAACCAGGGAAATAGTCACATATTCTCAAGGATAACATAACTGTTGTTCTAAGTAGTTAATGACGTAATAATACTCTTGGATGTGTTTATGTCATAATGAAAATGTATTATGACAGTACGTTAATGACATAATAATACCTTGCATTTGATCAACCTCACATGCTGTGTTTACTGGATGTAGGGTGGATACTGTTATCTTTGTGATATGTGAACTTATCATTTAGGGTGCGTTTGGTAGCCATTAATTTTCCCGTAAAATGAATTTTTCGCCCGTTTTCCCCCAACAAATCTAGCATAGCACGTAAACGTGTACTGGCATCCAAAATCTTCATTTACCCCTCCCACCAACACAAATCTCTCTCTTCCCTATCATTTCCACAGAAAATCAAGTAGCCCACACCGACAGCACTCACTCTCTCCTTCCAACTGAAACGGACAGCCTTCCCACATTCAGCTTCTCTGACTTACACACAACCTCCGCGTTAAACGACGATTACACTCGCCGCAAGCACTAAAGATGGAAAGGGCCTCAAAGTGGAGCTCTCCTATCGAATCTCTACCTTGCACAAGATACATCACCAACCTTTTCCATGGACCGAACATAGATCAAGTTGAAAATCAAGTATAACAACTTCGTTCGCCCTTTTCCCCACAATTTTATTCAATTTTACATTATTGTTTCCTGAAGACCACTTAACACTTTGCAGCCGGGCGCAGCCGAACAACGCATGTCGAAAGCCGTTTCTAAAACAGCACGGGGATCTGGGTCTCTATGTGTGTTGGAGCTCAAACCTGAATCGAGCTTTCATGGCTGCTTATGAAACGTCCATAGCGGAGGGACACCGGAATGGCCAGTGTTTCATCAAACATGATTGGGAACACGTGGCCAGCCTGTTCAACTCCGTCACCGAGCACATCTGGAGCAAGCAATAGTTGCGAAACCATTGGGATAGAATGCGGCAAACCCACAAACGTCTGTTGGAGCTTATGAATGGCAGCGAGGTGGATTATGACGGAGCCAGCGATCGTATCGTCGTGTCGAAAGAATGGTGGAGCAGGAAGCTTAAGGTAACATCTTAAACATTTTTTCCGATTCGGCCAATCCTTACATTCGTGAAGGACAACTTGCATTTAGTCACCTTACTGAACTGCCAATCTACTGGCCTTAACAAACATTATCCAATTCCTTCGTTAATTTCAACTAGCTCAAATTGATTGAGATGAACTGCTCATTCCTCCTACTGCTTTAAATAATTAGAATAATTGTGCATGGATAATGAATTGTGTTTTAATTTTTACTGGACTTCACTGCAATATTGTAATGGGTTGGAATTGTTTTGTGTTAATTACTGGGTTATCCCTTCCTCACCGAGCATGGAATTAATAAATTAATTCGGTGTATGGTTCTTGCATTTACATGTCGAAATCGATTTTGACGTGAAAAAATATAATAATGTTGCTACATAAAAGTTTTTTTATGTAATCGCTTACACTGTGGTTTCTTGTTCCTGTTCGATGCATTTGGGGAACATCTCTAATTCTAAAAATTGCATACGGTTCAACATAATGCGAATAGTGTTCTTTATTCTTTGGCATGTCGAAATTGAAATTATGCTTCGAACTACGCACTAATTTTTCAAATAATGGAAACACAACGCAACAAAACAAGTTAACTTTTGTAGAAAAATAATAAGCTTGTTTGCAATTCTCCTGTCAAAGTACAATGAATGGGCATAAGTTTTAATGTGTTTTTCATTGCGTATTCTCGTGTCTCGCGATTCATTTATCCTTACGCATTCGAAATTCCAGTGCATACTTATAATCTAACTACTTAATCCATGCTTTACAGGAGAATAAGGAGTAAAAAGAGTTCAAGGACACGGAGATGAGCGAGATCTACATACGGTATCGTCAGCTGTTCGGAGACAGCTACGACAAAGACAAATACGCCGTCACTCCCACAAAATTATGTAGCACGGGATTCGGCCTGTATGAGGACAGTGTGATAGAAGACAACGAGGACGCTATTCCGATCGATGTCGAGAGCAGTGGTTCGAGCAACGAGGCCAAACCAACAACTGTCGAGGTACACGCAAATGTTTCCACTACCACAAGCGGTAGTAAATGAAAATCTTCGAACGGTTAACGAAGAGGATGGAAGAAGAAGACGTCGGCTTGTGAACTATCTTTCTCAGTTGACCGTGCCATGAGCGCTACAAACGAAAGTGCCGGCACTGCTTGTGTCAAAGAGCTGTTGGCAACAGGATGGCTCCAGCGGTGGACTCCCATGTACTTTTTTGCCCGCGATCTTCTAGCACAGAAGCATTATCGAGTCATGCTCTCCGTCATGAACGACGCTAATGAGAAATTTGAGTGGATCGAGTGGATGTTTAACGATCGGGGAAAGTAATGGTGCCGGTAGTACTTTTTTTTCCTCTACTTTGCTATGTAATCGTGAAAACTGCCTCTCTTTTTTCTCTTTTTTAAGGTAATGCCTAAAGCAGTCTTCTCATTTCGGTATTATCCTCCCAACATTGTAATTTATGTGGTTTACTATTTCGTATGGTTGTCTAATCATTCTCACATATCGTGCTCCATTACTTTTCTACATTGCATAACAAATTTTCACTCTACGTTATAGGCAAATGTAGGCTTGAACATAATGGGTAGGACAAGTTTGTCACATTAAAATTTTATCGAAGTTTGTCACATAATCACATCAATGTCAATGAAAGAATAAATTTAATTGAAAGTGAATAATTTATGTGCTTTACTTTTCCCTATGGTAGTCAAAACATTCTCAAGTAGCATGCTCCATTACTTTCTTGCATTGCGTACAACATTGTCACTCTGCGTTATAGGCAAATGTAGGCCTAAACATAACGGGTAGGACAAGTTTGTCGCATTTATATATTGCCAAAGGCTGTCATATTGTCACGATACTGTCGTGGACATAATAATTTTAAGTGAAAGACAACCTAGTCCCCAATATGAAAAAAAAGGTGTGTGAAAGTTGTAAGGCCACAGATTTCAAACCTTACAGTGAACAGAGAATAATTGCATGTGTTGTGGTAACTATGCATGCAGAAGCTTTATAAATTCCCACAACGAAAGGCATCGAGCATATGTGAGAGCTTTGTGAGGCTCTGACGTTTATGATTTATTTTTCTGCTTAGAAGAAACAAAGGTCGTGATATTTCAAGCAGTTAAGATGTTTGCCAACACAGATGGTCTTAACCTAAACTGCGTCCTGTTGCCGAGATCCGATGATGAGGAGGACATGAACAAATGGGAGTTCCTCAACCAGTTGGCAGCAAATGTAACTGCATGGGTTATGTATTGTAGAATGCGGAGAGCGAAGCACAGCAATACTTTATGCGACAACGTCATCGTGTCCAACGATTTTCGTTCGCAAGAAACGGTCACATGTTCATGATGGAGGCAATGAGTGAGAATGGACATATGTGCTTTCAAGAATTTCGTATGTATCTCTCAATGTTGCGACATTTTGCACATGTATTGCGCGACGAGCATGGCCTTCGAAGTAGTCAGCAGGTAGACATCTACGAGCAAGTTGGCATGTTCCTAAGCATACTTGCACACAGAAAGGGATATCGGCAAGTGACGACACTGTTCAACCATTCGTTAGAAACCCTATGTCACTACGTCAAAGAGGTCCTATGTGTAGTGGTTGCGCTTTCTGCGTGTATGATTAGGCCAACTCCGAACTACAACGAAGGTTTGGACCCTCACAGGCCTGATTTGAACAAGCACCCACTGTTCCCAGACTGTATCAGAGCAATTGAAGGAAAGCATGTAAAAGCAGTACTACCACGGCACGAGCGTATACACTTCATAAGCCGAATTCGTTAGAAACCCTATGTCACTACGTCAAAGAGGTCCTATGTGTAGTGGTTGCGCTTTCTGCGTGTATGATTAGGCCAACTCCGAACTACAACGAAGGTTTGGACCCTCACAGGCCTGATTTGAACAAGCACCCACTGTTCCCAGACTGTATCAGAGCAATTGAAGGAAAGCATGTAAAAGCAGTACTACCACGGCACGAGCGTATACACTTCATAAGCCGGAAAGGTGAGCCAACACAAAATGTGTTGGCCGCGCGTGATTTCAATTTATGTTTCACGTTCGTCCTAGCAAGCCATACTGGGAATACCCACGATGCTAGACTATTCGCGCGTGCTATTTACTCATCGGTCGGGGCCCTACAAGTATTATTTGGTGGACTATGGATTTGCACATTGATCGAGATATATGGCACGGTATAAAGGGTCGGACATCCTGTACCACTTCCAATAGTTTTAGGATGAGCAAATGGGATGACGCCATCACTTTCGTAATGCTTGTGAGAAGTTTACTTTCAGACACTCATCGTGTAGGAACATAATCGAACGTGCTTTCGAAGTGTGGAAAGAAAAGTGGAAAATATTGGACCGTATGCCTAGCTACTCGTACAGGACGCAAGTTGCTATTGTCGTTGCCACGATGGGGATACATAATTTCCTACGACGGTCTGGAGTGGTGGGCGAGGCTTTCAGGCGAGCAGAGGAGGATGACGATAAGGCCGACGTTGAGCTACCCAGCGCCAAGGACGAGATATATGCACCGGAGATGCAGCGGAGCGAGTGGAACAAACTGCATGATTACCTGGTGCAGTAGCCATGAATATGATCCAAAGGTGAAGCATCCAACGATGGCCGAGGAATTAAATGTAGCTTGCAAGGTAAAGCATGCGGGTGGCATATGTATATTTTGAATAAGTCGTATTTGTTGGATTCACCTGCTGCAATTGTAATAATGTTCTCGTATCCATAGCGATTACGGAAGCAAAAAAAAAAGGGTAATTAGCACAAAACATCCCTACCTTTCGATATTTTTGTGGAAAACGTCCATACCTTTAATTTTTTGACGGATTACACCCTGACCTTTACCTTTTTTTTGCGCAAAATGTCCTTCTGTCAACTCTCCGTTAAAATGCTCCGTTAAATCAAAAA